>NC_140165.1:224358264-224393264 GCF_963971535.1 Notolepis coatsorum
TCACTCACTCACTCACTCACTCACTCACTCACTCACTCACTGATTCACTCTTTATCTACCTTGCCCCAAGTGTATGACACTGTGTGTCATTGTTCTTGTTCAGTGCAAAATAAAGCAGAGAGCACAGCACAAGTGTAGAGATCAAAAATCATATTATTTCTATCATACTGTACGGCTCCGTTTTGATTTGTGAATAGTCTCTCCTCGCGTTGAATATCAGAGACAGATCACAGAGCTGCTCTATAGACAGTGAATAGTGGAATGACTCCAGGACACTATGACAGTACCTTGTGGTGATTTTACTGGGATATGAGGACACTATGACAGTACCATCGTGGTTTTACTGGGATATGAGGACACTATGACAGTACCATCGTGGTTTTACTGGGATATGAGGACACTATGACAGTACCCATCGTGGTTTTACTGGGATATGAGGACATATGACAGTACCCATCGTGGTTTTACTGCGATATGTGGACACTATGACAGTACTTGTGGTGATTTTTATGGGATATGAGGACACTATGACAGTACCTCGTGGTGATTTTACTGGGATATGAGGACACTATGACAGTACCTCGTGGTGATTTTACTGGGATATGAGGACACTATGACAGTACCTCGTGGTGATTTTACTGGGATATGAGGACACTATGACAGTACCTCGTGGTGATTTTACTGGGATATGAGGAACTATGACAGTACCTCGTGTGGATTTACTGGGATATTATGACACTATGACAGTACCCATCGTGGTTTTACTGGGATATGAGGACACTATGACAGTACCTCGTGGTGATTTTACTGGGATATGAGGACACTATGAAAGTACCTCGTGGTGATTTTACTGGATATGAGGACACTATGACAGTACCTCGTGGTGATTTTACTGGGATATAAAGACTATGACAGTGCCCCTGGTGGTTTACTGGGATATGAGGACACTATGACTGTGAGGTTTGGTCCGCTCCCGCCACAGCTCCGTTCTTTAAGGTACTATGTTGATTGATGCATTCCCCACCACGCGCTCCGTTCCTTTAAGGTGCCGTGTTGATTGGTGCATTCCCCGCCACACGCTTTTGGAGCAAGTATCAATCTCATCCCGCAGCTGTCACAGTTTGTAATTAGCGCCCCTGAAGGCTATATATACACAGACCTCCTTGCTATCGATGTTGGGTCGTTCTGGAATACAACTGCATATACCTGCCTTTCCCCGTCGCTGTTCCTGTCTTCTTTCTCTCCAGGACCTTTTGTGGAGAACCGCTGTGGAGAACCTGGTTCCCCGTTGGAGCTGCGCCTCGTTATCTGCCCGCTTTACGCGTTGCGCTCTGGTGAGTTTTTGGAAACAGTTCCTTTTGGATTATCAGTTTTTTGTGTGTTTGGTGAACACTGAAGAAATACCGTTTTGTTTGGTACTGACTCAGCTAATTTGTGTGTTAGAATAACACTGAAGAATACCTTGTTGTTTTTCACTGGACTCAGCTAACTTGTGTGTGGTACACCGAAGATCAAGTCACTTGGGATTAATACTGGACTCAGTCACCTCTCTGCCTCTGTGTGTTCGTTGGGCTGTTTCTGATTTCTCTCTCTCTCCGTTTTCCACCGTGAGTGAAAGCTGGGAGTATCTGCAGAGCCGCTACAACGTCACATGCCAATTCCTCACCACTACCTACTGGGAGTATCTGCAGAGCCACTACATCGTCACATGCCAGATCCCCGTTTGTTTGATTACTGTACCTCATCCATCTTGTGACTCTGTAAATAAATACGCCCTAGCTTTTGGCTAACTCTGAACTTCCTGTCTGTGCCGTTGCGTTTGAGGTCGGTTACAAACCATAACAATGACAGTTGGTGGTTTTACTGGGATACGGGTACATGTTCTCATTCAGAGCTGCAAGCCCCACATTTATATGTAATAGCTCAAACGAAAATGACATTAGCCGACAAAGACTGTAACTAATAATGCAGTATCAACCAATTCCGAACAAACTAAGTACATATTTTATAAAAAGTTATAATACAAATTTGCTGTAGCTCAGGCCCACATCACTCCTCTGCAGGTATTTGTCTCGCCGAGAGCCTTCTTCACCCTCCTCCTTCCACACCCTTATGGGCAGACCTGCCGACCAGCATCCGATTCCCACGCTGCCAGTTAACGCGGCTGTGAGGATTACCTCATCAACAAACCCCTACATCAGCTCACGGATCCTGCTCTCCCTCGTCGCAGTTTTAACCTAACAACCTAGGACCACCGCTCCCGAGACACCACCCACCTGGGCGCTCCTGTTCTGCACGAGGAGTGCACCTGCTCAGAGCTATTGCACATTCCTGTTGTCATACCTGTCTGCTTGGTGCCTACAATGAAAAACCAACCTAAAACGCTCCATTCTCTCTTCTCCTGTGTTCTGCTATTGGGCTCCGCCACTGCTACCCTAACAGTATTAAGGTCTATGTGTGGGTAATAAAGGGTCTCCAAGTTTTCGTGGATCTTTTCCTGCATCAGATATGTTGTTCCTATCGTCAGGATATTTTCTTGCATCAGAGATGTTGTTCCTAATGTCAGGATCTAATGGAGATTACGGAACAGAACCACGTCTTGCCCTTTCCCTGGCCGACACAACAGAACAAACAGCAATAATTGTTTTCAAATGTCAAGTTTCTATTACGATATAGCTAAGAGCAAGAGACCCAATGTCTGGGAGTAGTTTTGCATTTTGTACAGGAAAGAGAACAGAGGCGGTCATTATGAGGCTGGGTAAAATGTAGAAACATCAAGCCTTCGTGAGAAGTCACAATTTTGTTGGTTCTCTCTCAGTTGTTAACCATTTCCTTGTAGGTCGTAGGTCGTAGATCCCCTTTTTCCTCATTTCAACCGAATAACATTTAGAATATCCTCCTATAATATAACTCTGTTTTGTCACCTCTCTCTCTCACTCACTCCTGCTCTTCCTCATTCTATCACTTCTCTATCTCCATTTCTTTCTCTAATTTTATCCATCTCCCCTTCTCTCATCACCTCTCTCTCTTTATCATTGTATCACGTCTTTTTCTCTATCTCTTTCCATCCCTCACCCTTTCTATCATCACCCCCCACTCCCTCACTCTTCGTCATTGTATCAATGTATCATGTACTCTCTTTCTATCTCTTTCCATCCCTCTCCATTTTCTCTCAGCACCCTCTCTCTCTCTCTCTCTTATCTCTCTATTTTTGTCTCTCACACTCTTCCCCATTATTATATCATATCACTTATTTCTCTCTCTCTTTCCATCCCTCATCACCCTCTCTTCATCATTGTATCACAGTTCTCTCTCTCTCTCTCTCTCTCTCTCTCTCTCTCTCTCTCTCTCTCTCTCTCTCTCTCTCTCTCTCTCTCTCTCTCTCTCTCTCTCTCTCTCTCTCTCTCTCTCTCTCTCTCTCTCTCTCTCTTTCTCTTTCTCTCTCTGTTCTGGGTGACAGTTGTAGCTGTGTGAATAATGTATGAACTGGGCTGTGCTCCAGTCTTTGGGGAGAGCAGTAAAACTTGCATCCACATCCTCATTCACGGGGCTTGACCCAGATTATGCTAACGTTCTCAACCTGCAAACACAACAAAACAAATCCACCAGAACCCCCAAAAGCCTGCAAAACCAATAATATGGCACCAAGGAGGAGTGAGGAAGCATCCTCAAATATATGAGTATGAGGGATGAAGCTTGTGTGCGCGTGTGTTTGTATTTGTGTTCATATGTGCATGCTCACACACACACATGCACACGTTGTTGCATGCCGCATGCTCGTATATGTGTGCGTGCACGTGTAGGGCATCCAGTACTCTACAGTAACTCATCCCAGCCTGATTGTCCTGAGTGGAGGGCCAGTGTGGTCAGCATAAAATAAAGTGCTGAGTCGTCACTTTGCTGAGGTTTCTTTCTGTTTGTCGCAGATATGAGTGACAGCGGCGTTTGCAAAGAGCCCCGCGGGTCACTGACCAGGAAACAATGAAATAATATCACTGAATATGTGTGTGTGTGTGTGTGTGTGTGTGTGTGTGTGTGTGTGTGTGTGTGTGTGTGTGTGTGTGTGTGTGTGTGTGTGTGTGTGTGTGTGTGTGTGTGTGTGTGTGTGTGTGTGTGTGCGTGTGCGTGTGCGTGTGGTGTGTGTGTGTGTGTGTGTGTGTGTGTGTGTGTGTGTGTGTGTGTGTGTGTGTGTGTGTGTGTGTGTGTGTGTGTGTGTGTGTGTGTGTGTGTGTGTGTGTGATAGAGGGGTGTGTTCGCAGGGACGGAGAGAGAGAGAAAAACAAATAGAACGAGAGACAGAAGACTGAGGAAGACAGACAGGCAGGCAGAGGCAGATTTAGACAGACCCCTCAAGACCATAGACCCCCACACTCCAGCGAGTCAGAGAGACAAACGAATAAAAGAGATTTAATAAACAGGAAATATGAATGAATGGCTAAAGGTAGTGTGTTAGAGGTACCTCTGGCCTTGGCCTTTCACAGCTCTGCATATTTCAGCCCGGTTGCAGAACACTCCGTCTCATTTAGAGCAATGTAATTGCCCCAAAAGTTAAAATATTCAACAGACTCATATAAAACCTCAACGTTTTTACTGCAGGGAGAGGATGAGCTGTGCAATCGCCTTCTGCTCCCCCCCTGAAATTGCAGTTATTTATGAAGGG
Source organism: Notolepis coatsorum (assembly GCF_963971535.1). Taxonomy (NCBI): domain Eukaryota; kingdom Metazoa; phylum Chordata; class Actinopteri; order Aulopiformes; family Paralepididae; genus Notolepis; species Notolepis coatsorum. The sequence continues at coordinate 224,362,925 of NC_140165.1, forward strand.
GAGAGAAAATCTCCTTCTGCAAAAGTTAGTGGCTTGTCACGTCATGTTGTCAAAATGATCAAGAGCAGCTGGAGCGACATTTGGAAAATAAAATGCATATGAAGTGCAGTGGCAGTGGCGAGTGCAGTCGCCTCAGAGGTTGGGTAGACGTTTCGAGAAAACATTTGCCAGAAAAGTAATTAAATTTTGACCTCGTAGCGCAATTTTCTCAACTTTCGAGAGCGTTATCACATTCATACACCGGTTGAATGACTTGAATGATGTGGCATGGAAATGTCAACAGTAGAAGGCCAGATATATATCGATGCAGCCGCCGTAGACGTCCAATGTTCAATTCGGAGCTGCGCTTGTTCCTTTTCTCCTAGAGGAATTCTATTCTCTTTTTCAGCGTTGTGTGAATGAAGACATGCCCAAAGGGAGATGCAAGAAGGTGTCCGGGACAGTAGGATGACACTCGGGGACCTAGCCAGAGAGGGGGGTCGCCCCCATCATCACACAACCACACACACACACACACACACACTGGAACTACGCACACACATCCTCTCTATCCCTCTCTACCTCCTGTTTCAACATCAAGAACTCACACACACACCTTTGACATCTCCAAAGGATGTAAAGTATATGGACTGTTGAACTCAGAGTCACCTTCCCGCATTAACTATTCATGTCGACTTCACAGAGAACTCACAGTCCAACTAGATGGAATTTGCATAACGCTGCCATTTGTGTTATTGACCAGAACTTTCCCCCCGTTCTACCTCTCAGCACTCTGCTCTAGGAATGAAAGGGGCATTGGATATTAGATTAATGAGCATGCCGAGAGACACCACAATATAGGACAACGAAAATAAGTTTGCAACTAACCAGAGTGCAAATGTAACAGTAAAGTGCATTAACAATATTCAATGTACAGGTGATTACATATGATGTATTTATATTAGGGCTGGGACTTTATCGCATTCATTTTGATTAATTAACTACAGAAAGAATTAAAAGTAAAAAAAAAAATGGATGCATTTAATCGCATGATGATTTTCTTTATTGTGTAAGAATGCTACCTTTCAAAGGAGACCAGACTCATGCATGTGCTATAAGTATAAAGTACAATAAATTGCAAATTACCTTTTTTCTTAGTCTGGTTTGTTCATAAAACAAAATAATATAAGAGAAATTGAGATCAATCTTTTTTTTTTTTCAATGGTCAACTGTTCTGGAATGTACTTGAAAGTACTGTACTGCATTTTACTTTTACCTTGAAAGTGCTTGAGTTTACAAAAGGTCCTTTGCGATATATATATATAATTCCTAAAATTGCTGCACGTTGTTAAAAATGGTGTTGGTCTGTGTAGTAGCTAATACAGGATTTTACTGCTTGAACTTATGTACAATGTATATTCATTGATGCACTCGTATACCAAAATGTATTTGAATTGAAACATTTAGCTTTTCGCGTCAAATATTGATATGGGATTAAAATGTGATTAATTTCGATGAATTAACTATAAAGTCTCGAATTAATTCGATAAAGAATTTTAATCGAGTCCCACCACTCATTTATATATAACAAGCTACTGTGTAATATATGCTAAACTGATGTATGTGTACAGTATAATTATGTACAGTGATACAGGTATGCATTTACAATGGTAGTAAGCCATACAGGCCAGTAGTATAAATAGTAAGTGTAGGTATGGGATATTTAAGCAATAATACATGAGAAGCCGTGGTATGTCATGAATATTTCCACGGCTGTGATGTGCCCACAGGCACGAGAACGAAGCTTGTGTGGCGTAGGCATCACAGCCGTGGCAATATTCATGACATACCACAGGCTTCCGAGTGTATTATTGCTTTTATACAGCAGGTTGCGTCGGGAAGAATATAGGATGAATACAGACAATTATACCGTCTTTTATATCGATTTCAGTGAACTTGGCGTAGAAAAGTTGTTCCTAAAGATGTCTTGTTGCTATGGAATTTCAAATGGAGAAGGCTATCACCAAGCTTGGCAACGCAAACAAATGACGTATTAGTCTAATGCAAGCGGAAGTCGGAGAAAGTCATCAACACCTTGGGGGATCAACACCTTGGACAGTTCCGGGAGTTGGGCCAGTTCAATGCCCAGGCCGGAGACTTGGTGGTGTTGACTTCTTGCAGCTTTTCTCCAGCGCGTCCAGCTCGTCTTTCATTGGATTGACTTGTCTAATACCGTACTTTTCAGACTATAAGCCGCGGTTTTTCACCCCATTTTTTGACCCTGCGGCTTATATAACGGTGCGGCTAATCTATGGATTTTTACAGCTAACTGGGCTCGCTCCCTCAGCTCTGTGACCGTCAGATCAGACTCGTAAATCTGCTGCAGCAGTGCACGCCTTGCTCCTCCTCTTCCGCCTCACAGTCGAGCCCTCCTCCGCCTCACAGTCGCGTGCATAGCCAGCAACCAGCCAGACGTTAGCTCCCGGGACGATTAGCCACATTAATTTGCCAGCAACCAGCCAGGCAGCGCCGTTTGCTCCTGGGACGAGTAGCTACGTTAGTTAGCCAGCAACCAGCCAGGCAGCGCCGTTTGCTCCTGGGACGAATAGCCACGGTAGTTAGCCAGCAACCAGCCAGACAGAGACGTTAGCTCCCGGGACAAGTAGCCACGTTAGTTAGCCAGCAACCAGCCAGGCAGCGCCGTTTGCTCCCGGGACGAGTAGCTACGTTAGTTAGCCAGCAACCAGCCAGGCAGCACCGTTTGCTCCCGGGACGAATAGCCACGTTAGTTAGCCAGCAACCAACCAGGCAGAGACGTTAGCTCCCGGGACGAGTAGCCACGTTAGTTAGCCAGCAACCAGCCAGGCAGAGACGTTAGCTCCCGGGACGAATAGCCACGTTAGTTAGCCAGCAACCAGCCAGGCAGCGCCGTTTGCTCCTGGGACGAATAGCCGCGGTAGTTAGCCAGCAACCAGCCAGGCAGAGATGTTAGCTCCCGGCACGAGTAGCCACGTTAGTTAGCCAGCAACCAGCCAGGCAGCGCCGTTTGCTCCCGGGACGCGTAGCCACGTTAGTTAGCCAGCAACAAACCAGGCAGCGCTGTTTGCTCCCGGGGCGAGTAGCCACGTTAGTTAGCCAGCAACCAGCCAGGCAGCGCCGTTTGCTCCCGGGACGAATAGCCACGGTAGTTAGCCAGCAACCAGCCAGGCAGAGACGTTAGCTCCCGGGACGAGTAGCCACGTTAGTTAGCCAGCAACCAGCCAGGCAGCGCTGTTTGCTCCCGGGACGATTAGCCACGTTAGTTAGCCAGCAACCAGCCAGGCAGCGCCGTTTGCTCCCGGGACGAATAGCCACGGTAGTTAGCCAGCAACCAGCCAGGCAGAGACGTTAGCTCCCGGGACGAGTAGCCACGTTAGTTATCCAGCAACCAGCCAGGTACAGCTCCCGGGATGATTGCTATAGTGTTGGCTCTATCGTTCCGTGAGCTATCGTTAGTAGCTAGCTACCGTTACTGTTTAAACAAAAATGTTAATAAATGGGAGCTAAATGGGAGCTTCCTCAAACAGCCATCTTTTTCCCAACAATCCCCTCTGTGCACTTTTTTTTTTTTTTTTTTTACTTGACTTCACTCAGGTGTATTATTGATGCACTCATTAATACTATGTTTGTTTCTGAAGTGTGTGTGTGTGTGAGAGATATATAGAGAGATGGGGGTGAGAGAGATGAGGAATGGGCAGGAGAGAAAGAGAGCTGGGAGTGTGTGAGAGAGAGAGGGGGGGGGTGTGATTACTCAGCCCTTGTGTGGGTGAATGTAACAAGTTCCTAACGTTTTCTTTTCCCTATTATTTCATGCACACTTTATTAATTGTTTTAAATTATTATTTTCTTGTGCCTCCCTAGAACTGGTAGCACTCATGAGGCTTAAGAGATGAATGGATCAAGTTGAAAGTCCTATAATTTTAACTGTTTACTATTTAAAAAAAAAATCCCACAATTAACATTAAAAGCCTAATCTCAAGATATCTGTAACAAATTACAAATATTTCCGAATTGTAACCACTTATATTTGTGTTTGTTTGATACAAAGTCCGTTTTTATTGAAAAAATACTGAGAAACTGCCATATTACAGCGTGTGAAAACTTGACAAAATCCCTGTGAATAAGAATCTGCCAGAAATAGCGGTCAGAAATAGCCGAGAGGCTAACGTTAGTAAGCACCGGTTATTACTAATCTATTACTAAAATGTATGTATTGTTTTATAGTGCATGCCTGGTGTAATTATTCTGTTTATTTATCGATATATGATGTGAAAATTAGGGAGGAGATTATTATAATTTTTTTTAGACTATTGTGTTTTTATTGCGGTTTTATTGCGGTTTTATTAACATGGAAGTGGATGGGATGAAAATGGACGACAGGGTATCTTGTGTACCCTATGCTAATACTTTTTTTTAGAGCGTTTAAAATCATAACCTTTTGACATAATGAAAATATATGTAAAATGAAGATATGGTCCCAATTGCATGAAATAATAATAAACACAGACATCGCTGTGCTCACACACACACCCAAAAAAATCAAGAAAAGACAGAATCGGTACCAGGGACCCACAAGGGTTATGTTATTTTGTGCATCACTCTGTTTTGAATTTGATGCAAATTTGCAATGCATGAGGGTCATCCTTTTGTGTTAAATGGCTGCATAAAGGAAGCATTTGTTGACTCGCATGTTGATAAGAGTATTAAAACTTGGAACTTAAAAAAATTTTTTTTTTTAAATGTGATTAATCGCGAGTTAACTATGGACAATCATGCGATTAATCGAGTTAAATATTTTAATCGATTGACAGCACTAATATATATATATTAGGGATGCCCCGATCGCATTTTTTTGCGATCCGATCTTTCACATTAGTAACCGATTTGACGCATTTTTGTCAGAAACTGGTGAAGCGAGACAAGCCCCTCTGTTGTCTCAAAAGTCCCTTGAGTGCCGGTGGCTCACGTTACATTCACCCTGAGAATGTGCTTATACAGTACGTGAAATATTCAAAGTTTCAATCTGTTTGCAGTTGCACATTAGTATACATTCACACGGTGTTCGACTTACTCCATTTTGGTCTGAAACGCTGACGTTATCCAGGAGAAAAGTGAAGTCCATTCAAGCGAGGCATTGCAACCAGAGTAATTAAAAACTCTGCTTCTTACCTGCCCGAGCACAATGACGCCTCCAGCCTGCTGCTTCATGAGATGGTAATAACATACATAGAGCAATGGCGCCATCGTCTGTAAAAATCAGGTGACTGCAAGTCCCTCATCCTTGACATAAATGTAGGTCTCTTGAGGGATTCGGCATACGTCACAGTCGTGCAACGGCGTAAATCAAAGGAAATGCATTTGTTTTGGCAAATTCTTCTGCTCTGTGTGACAATAAATAAATTAATGATGATATGTAAAACTAAAACTAAGGCCTCAGTATGAGTTTAAGACGTGAACATGGGCATGTTTGTTGAATAAAAAAAAAAATTATATATATATATATATTATTATAATTTTTTTTATCCCGATCTTCTGAAAATCACGTGATTGGGATCGGGATCAGGGTCGATCACGTGATCGGATCGGGACATCCCTAATATATATATATATATATATATATATATATATATATATATACTGTGGCAGATATCACCCCCGTCTCATGGATATGTGAAGGTTCGGAGATATTACTGCCATGGGAGGAGCTGAATTAGGTAGCTGATTAGTACTGATAGAACATACCTGTACATCATTAGATCACCCACATCCCACACGCACACACCCCAGACACACACTACAAATACACTAGGATAGAGAGAGTTGAGTGGAGAGGAGGTGACGTAGGAGCGAGGTATAGAGAGAGAGAGATTGTTGACGGAGTTGTGCGAGGTGAGCGGTAGTGAGAGGAGAGGTGAAGGCAAGAAGGTGTTCATTGTGTACTGGACCCTAGACTGGCTGAGAAACCCCCTTGTGTACTGACCCTGGACCTGAGAGCCTGATACGTGTTTTGACCCTGGACTGTTTTTGGATTACCCTATTGCCCATTGGACTTGTGCTGATAAACAATAAATATAATTTATTTATTGAAATTATGCTTTTGTGGACATTGAATTGTTTGTTTTGGTCTGTGTCGAGCTTGAACAACACCAGGCTCGTCACAATACATACAGGTATGTATACAGGGACACATATTTGCATATATATCAAACCATTGTATATATATATATATATATATATAGTGTACATGGCTATATATGGATAGACTATAGGAGGTAGGTAGGTGGGATTACAGTGAAGGCAGTAGATATGTATATGTAGACACGTGAATATGTCCAACCGTAATTCAATGTGTCTAACTGTATTCATTATGCTCAAACTGTTTTTGTGATAATGCTGTGTAACTGAATGACCCGTTTTTGATTTAATATTGACATTCAGTAGGGGGACATGGCACTGGACTGTCACCAGGGGGAGCTGGTGCGACGTTGGGCTGGTCACGACAGGTGAAGAAGAGGTTGGTAGGAAGGAGGGGCTGGATACACGGGACTCTCTCTTCGTCGTTTTCCACTGAAGCAAGAGGACGTGTGGACTAAGGGCTCCTGATAATAAACACATGCGAACTACGACTCCTGCCACGGGGTGGGATAGTAACGTCGTAGGCGAAAGACTAGGGGGTCGCACTGACCGAAGCTTAGCTGCAAATAGGACTAGTAACCTGGTTAGCTGCACGTGTCGCCACGTTGTTTCCAGCCCTCGAAGCAGACGCCGCTGCCAGACTTCACGGAGCTCAAATCGCCTGCAGCCTTCACCTGTCTATCACCAGCCCAGCCAGCTCTCCGGTGTATCACGCGGGGCCGTTTGACGGCCAACCCACGCCCCAAACATTCATTGTGGGGAAGGAACGACACTCGGTTGGTATACCCACAGCAGGTACATTTAGCGCTCCAAGCACTCTGGAACATTATCGGCGAACATTCTCCTTTTCGAGAGCATGCCCTCTAAGGGGCGAAGAGAATAAATACTTTGAGCTGGCACGTGCACCAGTGACTAGGGGCGCCCCAACGTTTGTTGTTTTAGGTAATGCCGGCTTAGACAGGTATTTGGTTTCAGTGTGGGCCCACGCGAGTGTATTTGTTGTGTTGTGTTATTGTGTGGTGCATATGGCACAATTGTAAAATTAAGTTGTTTCCCATTGTGTGGCTCCCGGAGCGTCCTGTTAACCTCCTAGTTATTTGTACATGGATAGCGTATTAACCCTTACGGGGGCTTGTTCATGTAAATACCCAATTAACAGTAAAAGGAGAAGCGTATAAATGGGACCACTGTGTGTGAGTGAATTAATGTGTATTATCGTTTAACCCCTTCTTCCCTACGGTCTATGTGAAATTCTATCCCAATTCTAATACTCTTACACTAGTCGGGGGCTCAGCCGGACCCAGATCTGCTGTGCTCCCACTACCTGGTGACAGTTCATATCCACTATCATAAAGTAGGGATAATCCACCCTTCTACATATACATTTAGTATAGTAAACAGAGTTCAGAGTTTGGACGGTGTTGGCAACAGAGCCTAGTATAGTATAGGCAGTGGGGTTCAGAGTTTATACGGTGAGAATGGGAGGCATCAGAGTTCAGTGAGATGGCAGCTGATGGGAGGAGGCTGCCACCTAGCCTGCTTGAATTGGAATGGAGATCACCTCCCAGTGGGAAGATGGGCAAACAGTCTGTGATTGGGATGAGAGGTGTCCTTGACAATGCTGCGTGTCTTCCTCTGTTTGTGTTGGATAGTCTCAATTGCTGTGATGTACTGGTGATGCGTTGGGATAGTTCACCACCCTCTGCAGTGCTATTTGAGGCAGTGTAGTTGCCAATCGAGACTGTGATGCAGTTGGCGCACCGGTAGAAGTTCACTAGAATTGTTCACTAGAGACTGCTTCAGTGCTCAGCACACAGCACACAGCCATGTGGGATGCCAGTGTTCTGGGTGAGGGTGGAGGAGGTGAGATTGCCAAACTTATCACACTGGGGTCTGTTGGTTAGGAAGTCAAGTATCCAGTTGCAGACAGAGCGGTTGATGTCAAGGTCCTTGGTTTCCACGAGGTCACCATGTTTGGAGAAGAGTTTGGAGGGGATGATGATCCGGCAGCGTGGCTACATGAGTCGAGCTCCGGACTCATGATCGGAAGATCACTGGTTCAAGCTCAGGTCAAGGTTGTTGTCGGAAAGTGGTGTTGTTGTCCAGCAGGGGGCACTCTGACTCTCTGGACTAGTCAGTAACAATGCCCCTGTTAAGGTGATAGGGACACGATATAGCTGCAAGACGCTAAAGCGAGGTCCTGACTGAATCTCGTTCCTGGCCAAATTCCCAATCAGGTCTCTGACATCAAGGCCACCTAATCATCCCTTCCCCTTAATTTAAACCTGTTCCACTCGACAGGGTCGGTACCGACCCCTTTTGACATTATTATCATATAGGCATATTTTTATGAATGATGAAAATAATTTGTGATTTTAAAATCAACCGTTTTCAAGTATTAACATCACTACTATGTCACAAATGCATGTAGAATGTAAAACGTTAGGTTGGCAATAGTTTAGCAATAGGTTAAAAGTGTACTTATATCATTTTAAGTTTTCTATTTGCGATCGTCTATTCTGACCCGGAACCGGAAATGGAAATGTTGAACCATGGGAATTGTAGTTATTTTGCGGCCATTTTGTAGAGGAGGTTCATAGCTATAGTCCAGCGTTGAAATTTCTCCGATCTACACTTCCTGTCACATACTATGGTGGTTCAAAGTTCAGCGTTCTGAATGAATCATATCAATAATTGTTATGAATCGCGATAATAAGCTACAAAAGGTAACGTTTTTGACAAATATTGAAACGCAGTCAGTTTCTCCACACTATTGTTACCATGTAGGAAGAATTAGATCTGAAATTAGTTTCAAAATGGTTACACTGTGGGGGAAATAAAATAGTACAGTCGATTACAGTAAATATCAGTATCTGTTATTATGCACGCCTGGTGATACTATATCCAAATTGAACTCGGCCATTTGAAAGATACTATATGTATATATATATAAATGTGCGAATTGGCTATAATAAGGTAATGTATAAGTGTTCTGAAGGATCAGATTAAACCGAATATATATATTTATTTATATATATATATTTAATTGTATTTGTATATCCCCTGATATCCCTTGTATATTCCTTGTACAATATGCATTGAATATCCCTTCTAGTCTACTGAACATCCCATAATAGTCTCCATTCTACCATTGGACGAGACCTTGGTGCCAGGTCGCCATACCCCTCAGACCAGGTTCAATTGTACCGCTCAACATGTATGGACAAGTCCTAGTTCCGCGTAGGAATATGTCTACCGCACCACTAACGGTACTATTTGTTCATAGTGCGTATATATACTGTGCTATTAAAGTAGAGCTTTCTTTTAGTCCAGTTCCTTACCCTCCAACAGAGTGACAGACGCAAAAGCCTCCCCGCGAACCACGTGTGGGCAGTAAGGCCAATTCGGCCCAGTATCGGCATTGAGACATTGTGTATATTAATATTTGAATAGTCATATTTGGCACTATATCGTCGAGTTGGACGTATTCTATTAAGCTAATAATAGTCTATTCATATGTAGTGCCTCGTGCGGTAAGAGTTCTATAGTAATCAGCACCCCCATCGTTTCGGGCATCAGCTGGACGCTTATCCAGGGTGGTTGACCCCACGTGAAGCTGCACCCGAGGAGCTCCAGGCCAAAGAGCGAGTGGACCTGTATATTGGATTATTCTACCGACGACGGCTAGCCTTCCCCGGCTTGGATTATGCTTTGAGTACTTTGATTATTCTATGGATAAAGGCCAACACTGTGGTGTGTTGGAAATACCCCCCCCGGAGAGGACGACAGGTGAGAAGACGCTCTACACGACGAGGTCGCCTCACGTCTCTCCATCGTGGACCGGAGGACGCCGGCCACAGAGAGTCCAACTGCTTTCATCTGTGGATCGAGGATCGCTGGGCACCGGCTCGCACGACTGTGGGCTCTCCCAGGATACCCTCGGCCAGACGGGATACAGCCAGACTCTACCCCCCCCCTCCAGCTGTCCTACAAGCAGTCGGAACCTTCCCCTAGTGTATCCAGCTATATAATCATTCAAGTATCATTGCTATTGTTCCCTAAATATTCCAGGTTGTATATTTGCTTCCTGCGCAATCAGAGATTGGACATTCGATATTGATCTACCTACGAATACTCATTTGCCATAAAAGTGCATACTATTTCAAATCATAAATGTAATTAAGTGATCGTTGTACATACCTTTTGCTATGTATTATTATTAAACGCAGACTTTCGACTTGGTACATTTGTGTTGGATCCGTTTCATCAGGTGGGAGTGTTTATCATAATTATTTATACCTAGTACTGGGTGGCCAGAGTCTAAAGTACAAGAGGTAGTGGTAGTAAGTATCATATCTAACAATACAGTCAGGGAATTGTACCCCTCAGTTACAATTGGTCCTTCGAGCCGGAGGGTAATCAGTGTAATATTAATATAGTGTTATTAATATTAAAATGGCCTATGATGAACACTCCACGAAACGATCCTCCTAACCAACAACGCCCGCGGCGCAAACGACAGCTCCCTCAGTACCTAGAGGCTTACGCTGTCAGTCAACAACCTAGTCTTCTACCAACAGTAAACGCGGTAAAACTAGAAAGTAAAATTATGTCTAACCCTAACGACCAGGCTACCCCGACCATAGAGGCCCCTATGGGTTCTAACGTAACTGACCCAGCTCACGGTGGGGACCAGGGGGAACCAGACATGACTTTACACCCCGCCAATACCGAAGAAGTAGTCCCCGACGAGTCCCGGGAGGAAGACAACACTACCGAGAGAGAACTCGGCACGGAAGAAGATGAGGAGAGCACCGTGGAGATAGAGCTCCAAGACTCCGCACGGAGTACCCCAAGGGACGGCTCCCCTATACAACCGTCTTCTCCCAGCGAGGCAGAGAGGACACTACAGCAGGCATTCCTCGTCAGCCTGAAAGCCTCTACTGAACGCGATAGACTCCAGGGTGAACACGATCGATTGCAGATACAGCAACGGAGCGAAGAAGAGCACATACGCCTGGAAATAAGACGCATTCAGATGGAAGAGAATATGGCAAGAGACCGGGCCGACGCCCAGCGCGCCGCCACCGGTGCCCAGAGAGAATCGGATCTCACCAAGCGCGAAGCCGAGCGCGACAGAGCACAAGCGCAACTAATAGAACAGCTGATCAGAAGGACAACACCCCCTCCCTCCACCAGAGGCTCCAGGAACTCGTCTAGACATCACTCCAGGGCGGCATCCCCTAGCCGAGTAAGCGACCCTGAACTTGACCAACAGACGAGGTTTATACCCCCCGCAGACCCCCTTCCCCAACCGGTCCAAGCGAGACCCAGCCACCGGGAAGGAGCAGCATACACTGCGGAGAGGCTAAATCAGAGACTACAAGCCCTGGATGACCTAACGGAAGACGAAGAGGAAGAGGAGGAGAACCACGCCCGACGACAGCACAGTACTCTACCGGACCAGGAGGTCCAGTACAGCCCAGGCTATACCCCCGCGGAGCTGCGCTACAGACCCCCGACGCTATTCACGGGTGAGCACGACGCACGACCCGCACCGAGGAACAGCACCTGGACCAGCGGGCCATGGTACACAGCCGGTACCAGCCCACACCAAGGAGCAGGAGGAGACTCGCCTAGGAGGCCTCTCCCCCAACGCTTGCCGATGTATCAACAATCCGCGTCATACATTGGCACACCTATGGTACCAGACTTCACCCAGGAGAACCGGGCCCAGTATACGGAGCTCCGCATGTGTCTGGAGACAATGTTGGTGGATGTCATTGATGAACGCCATAAATACGCGATACTACTGAAGCATTTAAAGGTACCCCGCGCGCACAACATAGCGCTCGCCTACGCCACTTCCACGACCCCATACACCGCAGCGCTGGTAGCGTTGGACCAGAGATATGGACGTATATGGGATTACGTGATCCAGGAGATCAGGCACATCGACCGCCTACCCCCAGCAACAGACAATCGAGCACTGGACGACCTGTCCATCAGAGTGCAGTCCCTAGTAGGGATGCTGGGAGCGCAGAGGGAAAAGGGTAGGCATGAACTATACGCCAACTCAAATGTAGAGAGGATCTTGGAGAAGCTACCGCCCGCCCGACAGGAGCGCTTTAGGCGGCAGAGAGACCACCGAGACCCTAATGGCCCCGAACCGAACCTCCTCGATCTAGCCGACTTCCTGGCGAGAGAAGTCAGCAGCTTACGGCTAGATACATTCGGACGGAGCACCCCTGGCTCCAGAGAAGGAACCAGGAGACTAAATGATGGAAGAAGATCGGTGACTGTCATGCACCATTCGGAGTCAGTGCCAAGCAGTAGGAGCCACAGTACCCCCTCAAGAAAGGAGAAGTGGAAGATAGTGTGCCCCTACTGTGAGAAAGAACACTGGCTGTCACAATGTGACTCATTCCCCAAGATGAATGCGGAGGAAGCGAGTCAATGGATAAAGTCCAACAGACGCTGTTTTCGCTGTGCGCGATCACACATGGCAGCCGAATGCCGCTTAAAGAAAAAGTGCAGTCGGTGCGATGGAGCCCATCTGGACATACTCCACGACAGTAACAGACGGCAGCCTCCACCCGCACCATCAAGCAGCAAAGCAAGCGTCATGTACATCGACCCCGCCAGCAGCAGCGGAGCCAGAGTGCTCTTAAAGGTAGTCCGTGTGACATTGAGCTACCAGAATAAAGTCATGGACACTTACGCCGTCCTTGATGACGGGTCAGAGAAGACCCTTCTGCTCGCGTCCGCTGCGGCCCAGCTAGGGCTGCGGGGGAGCGAAAACCAAATGACAATTCGGACAATAAGAAGAGATTTGAAAACGATAAAGGGCGAGAATGTCTCATTCTCTATCGCAGCAAGCGGCCAGCCCGAGCGACGGTACAGGATTACAGACGCTTTCACCAGCCAAGAAATAGGACTCTCGCGGTACACATACCCCCGTAGCCAAGCTGATGGAGAAATATGTACATCTACGCAAGCTACCGATCCCACTCATAGACGGTGCTACCCCGACACTGTTGATAGGCTCCGACCATGCAGACCTCATTGTCCCGATAGACCGGGTTCATACCGGACCCAGAGGCTGTCCTGCAGCAGTCGAGACCCGCCTAGGATGGACTCTCCAAGGCCCACTCGCCAAATCTCTCAACCGAACCACAGCCACTAGCTGCCTCCACTCCCGAGTCACAGAGGGAGACACCGCACTCCTGCAGCATGTAGAGAGGCTATGGACCTTAGAACAAATGCCCTTTAAGAACGAAAAGAAAGACATTCGCTCTAAAGACGACATCTACGCCATTAACCTCCTCGAGACGGGAACAAAGGGAGTCCCAGTCAGCGGCGTGTTGAGATACGCCACGCCACTCCTGCGGCGGGAAGGGATGCCTACCTTTCACGCAAAGAAAGACGCCACAGAGCGGTACCTACTAAACACAGAGCGGCGCTTAGCCAAGGACCCCGCCCAAGAAAGTGTATACCGCGCTGAGATTGAGAAGCTCATCACAGCGGGACACGTCACAAAGATTGACATTAAAGAGGCCGACCAGACGACTGAATCGTGGTACGTGCCCCACCACAAGGTCCATCACAACGGCAAAGACCGCATCGTGTTTAACTGCAGCTACCAGATCGGATCCCAAAATCTGAATAAAGAGCTATTGCCCGGTCCTACACTCGGCCCCTCCCTACTAGGCGTACTACTCCGCTTCCGCCAGGACAAGGTGGCCATCAGCGGGGATATCAAAGGGATGTTCCTGCAGGTGAGATTAGTAGAGGAGGACAAGCCCCTGTTGCGGTTCCTATGGAGAGAGAGGCCAGGAGATGAGCACCCAGCCATCTACCAATGGGAAGTCCTCCCTTTCGGAACTACATGCAGCCCATGCTGTGCTACATTTGCACTACAGAGACATGTCGCAGAGGACCCAGCAGCGGACGAAGAGGTCCGACACAGTGTGAAGAACAGCTTCTACGTAGATAACTGTCTACAAAGCGTTTCGACCCAGGAAGAAGCCGAGGCTCTCCTACATAAACTCCGCGCCTCTCTGATCAAAGGCGGCTTTGATCTCAGGCAGTGGGCCAGCAGCGATCCGCACGTACTGCGCAGCCTCTCCTCCGAGGACAAGGCAGCGAGCAGCGAGACCTGGATGGCCACAATCCCAGGAGAAGCCCAAGAGATGACACTAGGACTAGTGTGGCGCTTCAAAACAGATTCGCTCCACTATAGACACAAACCCCTGACCACGGAGCAGGGAAGGTCGACGGCAATACCGACCACCAGACGGAGTGTGTACAGAACACTCGCCCGACAATATGACCCGTTAGGATGTATACTACCGTACACCACCAGGGCAAAGATGATTGTACGAGCATTGTGGGACAAGGACCAGGGCTGGGACGACCCCATTCCCGCACATCTTGCATCCACCTGGAGAGAGTGGGAGATGGAACTCCACTCACTCCCAGGCGTTAATATACGCCGAAGCTACTTCCCACCCACGGTGAGGCCAGAGACATGTAAAATGGATCTACACGTCTTCAGTGACGCCTCCGAGGTCGCCTACGGATCAGTAGCCTACTTGCGGGCCCAAGAAGAGGGGGGAGAGATCTACACAGCATTCATCCTCGCCCGCTCGAGAATAGCCCCACGCAAGCAACAGTCTATCCCACGTCTAGAGCTCTGCGCAGCCCTCGCAAGAGCGCATCTAGCCACGCTCATCCAACGTGAGCTCACCATTCCGGTGCATAGAACAATCCTGTGGTCAGATTCCACGACAGTACTCGCCTGGATCAAATCAGATTCATGCAAATACAAAGTTTTCGTGGGAGTCAGAGTCACTGAGATTCAAGAGTTAACCGGAGAGTTAACCGGAGAAGCAAACTGGCGCTATGTTGATACAAAACACAACCCAGCTGACGTCATCACCCGGGGAATGTCCCTAGATGACTTAACCCGTCATAACATCTACAGTGACGGACCAGCATTCCTCAAGTTCCCGGAAGGAGATTGGCCCACACCCACCCCGAGGGAAGCAAGTGACGAGGAGGCTGAGAATAAGAAACCCATGTTCTGTGGATTGAGCACTGTTGTCTCCGCAGACCCCAACATAGACGATTGCATTACCATAGAGAGTGCGCAGCAACGGACATTCCTGCGGCACCACCCAGAGATTAAGTCCCCCGCTGATATGTCAGCAGCTGACTATGAGGAAGCAGAACTGCTTCTACTGCAACGAGCCCAGAGAGACTCGTTCCCCGATGAACTAGACTGTCTACAGGGAGGAAAGCCCGTCCCATCAGACAGCAGATTGATTCATCTGGCCCCCGAGAGTGACACACATACCCTCATCAGAGTGGGTGGTCGCCTGCGGAGAGCCCCCAATTTACCGGATGACATTAAGTACCCGATCGTATTGAACAGCCGACACAAGGTCACAGAGCTGATTATAAAGAAATACGACGAGGATGTACACCACGCAGGAGCAGAGAGAGTCTTCGCGGAAATCAGACGTCGTTACTGGATACTTCAAGGAAGAGAGGCGGTGCGACGCTTCCAGCGAACCTGTCTAGACTGCCGAAAGTGGCGCGCGCAGCCCAGCATACCACGGATGGCTGACCTACCTCCATGTCGCCTCCGACTCGGCGACAAGCCATTCCACTCAACAGGCATGGACTGTTTTGGCCCGCTGCACATAAAGAAAGGAAGAGGCACCGAGAAGCGGTGGGGTATTGTATTCAAATGCATGACCACCAGAGCGATACATATCGAGCTCCTTCCGACCATGAGCGCAGACTCATTCCTTATGGCCTTCCGAAGATTCACATCACGGAAAGGAAAACCGTCTACATTATTGTCCGATCACGGGACAAACTTCAAAGGCGGAGAAAGAGAGCTGAGGGAGAGCTTCCAAGCTATGGGCCCAGAACTTAAGACCCACCTCGCTCCAGCCCAGATGGACTTCCAATTCAACCCCCCAAACGCACCCCACTTCGGTGGAACTTGGGAACGAGAAGTACGTTCTATAAAGACAGCCCTGTACGCAGTACTTGGGGCCCAGACTGTGGCGGAAGAAGTCCTAATGACAGTCCTCACGGAGATTGAGGGAGTATTGAACTCAAAGCCCCTCGGTTACGTCTCCAGTGATGTAGCAGATGTCGACCCAGTCACCCCCAACACCCCCCTGATGGGGCGGCTAGATCCCGCGTTACCCCAGACAATGTACCGGCCTGAAGAAGCGAACGGCCGACGAATGTGGAGGTACAGCCAAGTATTAGCCGACAAGTTTTGGAGCAGTTTCCTACTGCACTACCTACCGTCTCTACAGACCCGCCAGAAGTGGGTAAAAGAGAGAGACAATTTGACGGAAGGAACAGTCGTCATGATTGTTGACCAGTCACTACCCAGAGCTATGTGGCCGGCTGGCCGCGTAAGCAAAGTGATCACCGGTGCCGATGGCAAGGTCCGAGCAGCTGAAGTACTCGTCCAGGGGCGCATTTACACCCGTCCTGTGGCGAGGCTCATAGAACTGCCCCGACTCCCAGACACAATCGATGATGACCATGACCCTATGACTTTGTGAGTTGACTGACCCTTACAGCGAACCCTTGAGTGGTGGACAGTGCGGTTAATCTGTCTCTGCTTAACTAATTGGGTTGGGACCAATTAGGGGGCGGCTGTTCTGAAGGATCAGATTAAACCGAATATATATATTTATTTATATATATATATTTAATTGTATTTGTATATCCCCTGATATCCCTTGTATATTCCTTGTACAATATGCATTGAATATCCCTTCTAGTCTACTGAACATCCCATAATAGTCTCCATTCTACCATTGGACGAGACCTTGGTGCCAGGTCGCCATACCCCTCAGACCAGGTTCAATCGTACCGATCAACATGTATGGACAAGTCCTAGTTCCGCGTAGGAATATGTCTACCGCACCACTAACGGTACTATTTGTTCATAGTGCGTATATATACTGCGCTATTAAAGTAGAGCTTTCTTTTAGTCCAGTTCCTTACCCTCCAACAGAGTGACAGACGCAAAAGCCTCCCCGCGAACCACGTGTGGGCAGTAAGGCCAATTCGGCCCAGTATCGGCATTGAGACATCGTGTATATTAATATTTGAATAGTCATATTTGGCACTATATCGTCGAGTTGGACGTATTCTATTAAGCTAATAATAGTCTATTCATATGTAGTGCCTCGTGCGGTAAGAGTTATATAGTAATCAGCACCCCCATCGTTTCGGGCATCAGCTGGACGCTTATCCAGGGTGGTTGACCCCACGTGAAGCTGCACCCGAGGAGCTCCAGGCCAAAGAGCGAGTGGACCTGTATATTGGATTATTCTACCGACGACGGCTAGCCTTCCCCGGCTTGGATTATGCTTTGAGTACTTTGATTATTCTATGGATAAAGGCCAACACTGCGGTGTGTTGGAAATACCCCCCCCGGAGAGGACGACAGGTGAGAAGACGCTCTACACGACGAGGTCGCCTCACGTCTCTCCATCGTGGACCGGAGGACGCCGGCCACAGAGAGTCCAACTGCTTTCATCTGTGGATCGAGGATCGCTGGGCACCGGGTCGCACGACTGTGGGCTCTCCCAGGATACCCTCGGCCAGACGGGATACAGCCAGACTCTACCCCCCCCCCTCCAGCTGTCCTACAAGCAGTCGGAACCTTCCCCTAGTGTATCCAGCTATATAATCATTCAAGTATCATTGCTATTGTTCCCTAAATATTCCAGGTTGTATATTTGCTTCCTGCGCAATCAGAGATTGGACATTCGATATTGATCTACCTACGAATACTCATTTGCCATAAAAGTGCATACTATTTCAAATCATAAATGTAATTAAGTGATCGTTGTACATACCTTTTGCTATGTATTATTATTAAACGCAGACTTTCGACTTGGTACATTTGTGTTGGATCCGTTTCATCAGGTGGGAGTGTTTATCATAATTATTTATACCTAGTACTGGGTGGCCAGAGTCTAAAGTACAAGAGGTAGTGGTAGTAAGTATCATATCTAACAATACAGTCAGGGAATTGTACCCCTCAGTTACAATAAGCATATATTCTATATTCTATAATAATATTTCAAATTGCATTGGTCCGGATGGGAGAATTCAGTACTGTATATACAGAACCTTCAGTTTGATCATCTTCCCTTTATTAATTTCCTTAGATCTTTTGTACACATGATCTCAAGAGGGTACTGAATGAGCTCAGTGGCAGTTTTTTAAGTTTGGTCATTATTATCATGGTTTTATTCACTGTCAAAGATGAAAAGAAAAATCATAATTCATATTTTCCTTTGTTTCATCACAATTTAAGCAAGCCTAGTAATAGACACAATATTTCTGACACTGAGAATACATTCATTGAGGTCCATAGATGTTCCTAGATACCAAGAATATGCAAATAGCCCTTGTAGAAGTGGAGCAATATTCCATTTACCTAGGTATACATTTTATGCAGATTTTCACCTGGGGTGGAACAGGTTGACCAGTGGAGGTTTCTCTATGACAACACGTGAAACACAAATTCACTCATAATTCATAATTATTATTCATTTACATATATATATATACATTTATTTTATTTATATATATATAAAAAAATTATTTTTTTAATTATTATTATTTTATATTTTTTTATTAGAAAAGTTTTCCTCTGTAAAAAAAATTCCAGTGAATTTTTTCTTTTTAAAAAATGGCCAAAATTGACAGCTCTGAGCAGGCCTGCACTGCAGTAATGACTGCAGTAATTATTCGTGAAGAAAACTTCACAGGTGTGACCCAATGTTATATAAATAATAAATAACAGCCAATCGAAATAGGCTATTAACTTCGTCTAAGCACGGTCTGTGCAGTTAAACTCTTGCCATTGAATGGAGGATTGAATGATTGACAGCCCTTGCCATCCAATACATGGAGGTTGAATATGATTGGCAGCCTTGCAAATCCAATCAGAGATTGCTGCATTGCAAAGTCAAAACGGGTCCATCTGCAGGTTAGGTTTAGCTCTGGCCAATCTCAAGTTTCTCAAGTTTCTTTATTAGTTGTCATACAGAAGTACAGAATACTTTTATACAAAATGTAACAGAAATAAGCATTTTGTATAAAAGTATTCTGTACTTCTGTATGACAACTAATAAAGAAACTTGAGAAACTTGAGATTGGCCAGAGCTAAACCTAACCTCCGACCCTGCAGATGGACCCATTTTGACTGTTTGAAAGAGCAAGGAAGTAGTTTAGTTGTTGTTTAGTAGAAGTAAGCTGTACAGCTATAACAAGTAAAGTCAGGCTAAATTAAACTTTGCGCCAACATTAGGACCGAAGTATAAACCAGCAACTGAGCAACATGAAGAAGTGGACTTATGCATCTGGATCAGAAAAAACGTTGTGGATGAAAAAGTAAGTAGGCTAGTGTTTGTAAAAGCTTGTATGCTAACAGTAGCTAGCCAGCTTAGCCTACATCACAATGATAATCACCAAGCTAACTTACTGTACACACTGTAGGGCTGGGCAATTAATCAAAACAGAATCGATATCGATTCATAGACCTATGCAATCTCATTTCTAAGTTATGACTATTTTTTTTATTAAATTTTTTTTTTTTTTTTTTTTTTTACTTTTTAAATTGTTTTATCTGGGTTGAACATGATTTGTGGAACTCCCTCTGGTGTTGTGGTCGTGGTATTCACTGACCTTTGGGAAGTATTTCGACATGCACATGGGTATCTTAGTGGTGTAGTGTATCTTGTAGACCAGGCCCATTGCAAGTTGCTGTACTCTGTCGTCTACTCTAAGCCATCCTAGGTTGACAAAGTGGGGAGGGGTGAGGTGGGTTTTAGGAGTAAGGTCAAGCAGTAGTCTGACCAGTTTGTTTTGTGATGTTTGTAATCTTGTTTTTAGTGCCTTTGAGGTGCTTTGGTACCATGAGGTGCAAGCATAGTCGTAGTACCCTTGAATGAGTGCTCCTGTTAGAGTCTTCAAGGTATTCTTGTTTACCAGAGAGGAGATCCGGTACAGGAATCTAGTTCGTTGGTTGACTTAGTTTTATTACATTGGATCCCATTTTGTCACAATGATTTGCCTCTATAGGATGGAACCCAGGTAGGGAATTTCATCTTTCCTTTTAAGATAAGATAAGATATTCCTTTATTGATCCCCTTGGGGAAATTCAGGCATCATAGCAGCATGGGGGAAGGGGGGGGGGGGTACAGGTTACAATTGGTCCTTCGAGCCGGAGGGTAATCAGTGTAATATTAATATAGTGTTATTAATATTAAAATGGCCTATGATGAATACCTAGAGGCTTACGCTGTCAGTCAACAACCTAGTCTTCTACCAACAGTAAACGCGGTAAAACTAGAAAGTAAAATTATGTCTAACCCTAACGACCAGGCTACCCCGACCATAGAGGCCCCTATGGGTTCTAACGTAACTGACCCAGCTCACGGTGGGGACCAGGGGGAACCAGACATGACTTTACACCCCGCCAATACCGAAGAAGTAGTCCCCGACGAGTCCCGGGAGGAAGACAACACTACCGAGAGAGAACTCGGCACGGAAGAAGATGAGGAGAGCACCGTGGAGATAGAGCTCCAAGACTCCGCACGGAGTACCCCAAGGGACGGCTCCCCTATACAACCGTCTTCTCCCAGCGAGGCAGAGAGGACACTACAGCAGGCATTCCTCGTCAGCCTGAAAGCCTCTACTGAACGCGATAGACTCCAGGGTGAACGCGATCGATTGCAGATACAGCAACGGAGCGAAGAAGAGCACATACGCCTGGAAATAAGACGCATTCAGATGGAAGAGAATATGGCAAGAGACCGGGCCGACGCCCAGCGCGCCGCCACCGGTGCCCAGAGAGAATCGGATCTCACCAAGCGCGAAGCCGAGCGCGACAGAGCACAAGCGCAACTAATAGAACAGCTGATCAGAAGGACAACACCCCCTCCCTCCACCAGAGGCTCCAGGAACTCGTCTAGACATCACTCCAGGGCGGCATCCCCTAGCCGAGTAAGCGACCCTGAACTTGACCAACAGACGAGGTTTATACCCCCCGCAGACCCCCTTCCCCAACCGGTCCAAGCGAGACCCAGCCACCGGGAAGGAGCAGCATACACTGCGGAGAGGCTAAATCAGAGACTACAAGCCCTGGATGACCTAACGGAAGACGAAGAGGAAGAGGAGGAGAACCACGCCCGACGACAGCACAGTACTCTACCGGACCAGGAGGTCCAGTACAGCCCAGGCTATACCCCCGCGGAGCTGCGCTACAGACCCCCGACGCTATTCACGGGTGAGCACGACGCACGACCCGCACCGAGGAACAGCACCTGGACCAGCGGGCCATGGTACACAGCCGGTACCAGCCCACGCCAAGGAGCAGGAGGAGACTCGCCTAGGAGGCCTCTCCCCCAACGCTCGCCGATGTATCAACAATCCGCGTCATACATTGGCACACCTATGGTACCAGACTTCACCCAGGAGAACCGGGCCCAGTATACGGAGCTCCGCATGTGTCTGGAGACAATGTTGGTGGATGTCATTGATGAACGCCATAAATACGCGATACTACTGAAGCATTTAAAGGTACCCCGCGCGCACAACATAGCGCTCGCCTACGCCACTTCCACGACCCCATACACCGCAGCGCTGGTAGCGTTGGACCAGAGATATGGACGTATATGGGATTACGTGATCCAGGAGATCAGGCACATCGACCGCCTACCCCCAGCAACAGACAATCGAGCACTGGACGACCTGTCCATCAGAGTGCAGTCCCTAGTAGGGATGCTGGGAGCGCAGAGGGAAAAGGGTAGGCATGAACTATACGCCAACTCAAATGTAGAGAGGATCTTGGAGAAGCTACCGCCCGCCCGACAGGAGCGCTTTAGGCGGCAGAGAGACCACCGAGACCCTAATGGCCCCGAACCGAACCTCCTCGATCTAGCCGACTTCCTGGCGAGAGAAGTCAGCAGCTTACGGCTAGATACATTCGGACGGAGCACCCCTGGCTCCAGAGAAGGAACCAGGAGACTAAATGATGGAAGAAGATCGGTGACTGTCATGCACCATTCGGAGTCAGTGCCAAGCAGTAGGAGCCACAGTACCCCCTCAAGAAAGGAGAAGTGGAAGATAGTGTGCCCCTACTGTGAGAAAGAACACTGGCTGTCACAATGTGACTCATTCCCCAAGATGAATGCGGAGGAAGCGAGTCAATGGATAAAGTCCAACAGACGCTGTTTTCGCTGTGCGCGATCACACATGGCAGCCGAATGCCGCTTAAAGAAAAAGTGCAGTCGGTGCGATGGAGCCCATCTGGACATACTCCACGACAGTAACAGACGGCAGCCTCCACCCGCACCATCAAGCAGCAAAGCAAGCGTCATGTACATCGACCCCGCCAGCAGCAGCGGAGCCAGAGTGCTCTTAAAGGTAGTCCGTGTGACATTGAGCTACCAGAATAAAGTCATGGACACTTACGCCGTCCTTGATGACGGGTCAGAGAAGACCCTTCTGCTCGCGTCCGCTGCGGCCCAGCTAGGGCTGCGGGGGAGCGAAAACCAAATGACAATTCGGACAATAAGAAGAGATTTGAAAACGATAAAGGGCGAGAATGTCTCATTCTCTATCGCAGCAAGCGGCCAGCCCGAGCGACGGTACAGGATTACAGACGCTTTCACCAGCCAAGAAATAGGACTCTCGCGGTACACATACCCCGTAGCCAAGCTGATGGAGAAATATGTACATCTACGCAAGCTACCGATCCCACTCATAGACGGTGCTACCCCGACACTGTTGATAGGCTCCGACCATGCAGACCTCATTGTCCCGATAGACCGGGTTCATACCGGACCCAGAGGCTGTCCTGCAGCAGTCGAGACCCACCTAGGATGGACTCTCCAAGGCCCACTCGCCAAATCTCTCAACCGAACCACAGCCACTAGCTGCCTCCACTCCCGAGTCACAGAGGGAGACACCGCACTCCTGCAGCATGTAGAGAGGCTATGGACCTTAGAACAAATGCCCTTTAAGAACGAAAAGAAAGACATTCGCTCTAAAGACGACATCTACGCCATTAACCTCCTCGAGACGGGAACAAAGGGAGTCCCAGTCAGCGGCGTGTTGAGATACGCCACGCCACTCCTGCGGCGGGAAGGGATGCCTACCTTTCACGCAAAGAAAGACGCCACAGAGCGGTACCTACTAAACACAGAGCGGCGCTTAGCCAAGGACCCCGCCCAAGAAAGTGTATACCGCGCTGAGATTGAGAAGCTCATCACAGCGGGACACGTCACAAAGATTGACATTAAAGAGGCCGACCAGACGACTGAATCGTGGTACGTGCCCCACCACAAGGTCCATCACAACGGCAAAGACCGCATCGTGTTTAACTGCAGCTACCAGATCGGATCCCAAAATCTGAATAAAGAGCTATTGCCCGGTCCTACACTCGGCCCCTCCCTACTAGGCGTACTACTCCGCTTCCGCCAGGACAAGGTGGCCATCAGCGGGGATATCAAAGGGATGTTCCTGCAGGTGAGATTAGTAGAGGAGGACAAGCCCCTGTTGCGGTTCCTATGGAGAGAGAGGCCAGGAGATGAGCACCCAGCCATCTACCAATGGGAAGTCCTCCCTTTCGGAACTACATGCACTACAGAGACATGTCGCAGAGGACCCAGCAGCGGACGAAGAGGTCCGACACAGTGTGAAGAACAGCTTCTACGTAGATAACTGTCTACAAAGCGTTTCGACCCAGGAAGAAGCCGAGGCTCTCCTACATAAACTCCGCGCCTCTCTGATCAAAGGCGGCTTTGATCTCAGGCAGTGGGCCAGCAGCGATCCGCACGTACTGCGCAGCCTCTCCTCCGAGGACAAGGCAGCGAGCAGCGAGACCTGGATGGCCACAATCCCAGGAGAAGCCCAAGAGATGACACTAGGACTAGTGTGGCGCTTCAAAACAGATTCGCTCCACTATAGACACAAACCCCTGACCACGGAGCAGGGAAGGTCGACGGCAATACCGACCACCAGACGGAGTGTGTACAGAACACTCGCCCGACAATATGACCCGTTAGGATGTATACTACCGTACACCACCAGGGCAAAGATGATTGTACGAGCATTGTGGGACAAGGACCAGGGCTGGGACGACCCCATTCCCGCACACCTTGCATCCACCTGGAGAGAGTGGGAGATGGAACTCCACTCACTCCCAGGCGTTAATATACGCCGAAGCTACTTCCCACCCACGGTGAGGCCAGAGACATGTAAAATGGATCTACACGTCTTCAGTGACGCCTCCGAGGTCGCCTACGGATCAGTAGCCTACTTGCGGGCCCAAGAAGAGGGGGGAGAGATCTACACAGCATTCATCCTCGCCCGCTCGAGAATAGCCCCACGCAAGCAACAGTCTATCCCACGTCTAGAGCTCTGCGCAGCCCTCGCAGGAGCGCATCTAGCCACGCTCATCCAACGTGAGCTCACCATTCCGGTGCATAGAACAATCCTGTGGTCAGATTCCACGACAGTACTCGCCTGGATCAAATCAGATTCATGCAAATACAAAGTTTTCGTGGGAGTCAGAGTCACTGAGATTCAAGAGTTAACCGGAGAGTTAACCGGAGAAGCAAACTGGCGCTATGTTGATACAAAACACAACCCAGCTGACGTCATCACCCGGGGAATGTCCCTAGATGACTTAACCCGTCATAACATCTACAGTGACGGACCAGCATTCCTCAAGTTCCCGGAAGGAGATTGGCCCACGCCCACCCCGAGGGAAGCAAGTGACGAGGAGGCTGAGAATAAGAAACCCATGTTCTGTGGATTGAGCACTGTTGTCTCCGCAGACCCCAACATAGACGATTGCATTACCATAGAGAGTGCGCAGCAACGGACATTCCTGCGGCACCACCCAGAGATTAAGTCCCCCGCTGATATGTCAGCAGCTGACTACGAGGAAGCAGAACTGCTTCTACTGCAATGAGCCCAGAGAGACTCGTTCCCCGATGAACTAGACTGTCTACAGGGAGGAAAGCCCGTCCCATCAGACAGCAGATTGATTCATCTGGCCCCCGAGAGTGACACACATACCCTCATCAGAGTGGGTGGTCGCCTGCGGAGAGCCCCCAATTTACCGGATGACATTAAGTACCCGATCGTATTGAACAGCCGACACAAGGTCACAGAGCTGATTATAAAGAAATACGACGAGGATGTACACCACGCAGGAGCAGAGAGAGTCTTCGCGGAAATCAGACGTCGTTACTGGATACTTCAAGGAAGAGAGGCGGTGCGACGCTTCCAGCGAACCTGTCTAGACTGCCGAAAGTGGCGCGCGCAGCCCAGCATACCACGGATGGCTGACCTACTTCCATGTCGCCTCCGACTCGGCGACAAGCCATTCCACTCAACAGGCATGGACTGTTTTGGCCCGCTGCACATAAAGAAAGGAAGAGGCACCGAGAAGCGGTGGGGTATTGTATTCAAATGCATGACCACCAGAGCGATACATATCGAGCTCCTTCCGACCATGAGCGCAGACTCATTCCTTATGGCCTTCCGAAGATTCACATCACGGAAAGGAAAACCGTCTACATTATTGTCCGATCACGGGACAAACTTCAAAGGCGGAGAAAGAGAGCTGAGGGAGAGCTTCCAAGCTATGGGCCCAGAACTTAAGACCCACCTCGCTCCAGCCCAGATGGACTTCCAATTCAACCCCCCAAACGCACCCCACTTCGGTGGAACTTGGGAACGAGAAGTACGTTCTATAAAGACAGCCCTGTACGCAGTACTTGGGGCCCAGACTGTGGCGGAAGAAGTCCTAATGACAGTCCTCACGGAGATTGAGGGAGTATTGAACTCAAAGCCCCTCGGTTACGTCTCCAGTGATGTAGCAGATGTCGACCCAGTCACCCCCAACACCCCCCTGATGGGGCGGCTAGATCCCGCGTTACCCCAGACAATGTACCGGCCTGAAGAAGCGAACGGCCGACGAATGTGGAGGTACAGCCAAGTATTAGCCGACAAGTTTTGGAGCAGTTTCCTACTGCACTACCTACCGTCTCTACAGACCCGCCAGAAGTGGGTAAAAGAGAGAGACAATTTGACGGAAGGAACAGTCGTCATGATTATTGACCAGTCACTACCCAGAGCTATGTGGCCGGCTGGCCGCGTAAGCAAAGTGATCACCGGTGCCGATGGCAAGGTCCGAGCAGCTGAAGTACTCGTCCAGGGGCGCATTTACACCCGTCCTGTGGCGAGGCTCATAGAACTGCCCCGACTCCCAGACACAATCGATGATGACCATGACCCTATGACTTTGTGAGTTGACTGACCCTTACAGCGAACCCTTGAGTGGTGGACAGTGCGGTTAATCTGTCTCTGCTTAACTAATTGGGTTGGGACCAATTAGGGGGCGGCTGTTCTGAAGGATCAGATTAAACCGAATATATATATTTATTTATATATATATATTTAATTGTATTTGTATATCCCCTGATATCCCTTGTATATTCCTTGTACAATATGCATTGAATATCCCTTCTAGTCTACTGAACATCCCATAATAGTCTCCATTCTACCATTGGACGAGACCTTGGTGCCAGGTCGCCATACCCCTCAGACCAGGTTCAATCGTACCGCTCAACATGTATGGACAAGTCCTAGTTCCGCGTAGGAATATGTCTACCGCACCACTAACGGTACTATTTGTTCATAGTGCGTATATATACTGCGCTATTAAAGTAGAGCTTTCTTTTAGTCCAGTTCCTTACCCTCCAACAGAGTGACAGACGCAAAAGCCTCCCCGCGAACCACGTGTGGGCAGTAAGGCCAATTCGGCCCAGTATCGGCATTGAGACATCGTGTATATTAATATTTGAATAGTCATATTTGGCACTATATCGTCGAGTTGGACGTATTCTATTAAGCTAATAATAGTCTATTCATATGTAGTGCCTCGTGCGGTAAGAGTTATATAGTAATCAGCACCCCCATCGTTTCGGGCATCAGCTGGACGCTTATCCAGGGTGGTTGACCCCACGTGAAGCTGCACCCGAGGAGCTCCAGGCCAAAGAGCGAGTGGACCTGTATATTGGATTATTCTACCGACGACGGCTAGCCTTCCCCGGCTTGGATTATGCTTTGAGTACTTTGATTATTCTATGGATAAAGGCCAACACTGCGGTGTGTTGGAAATACCCCCCCCGGAGAGGACGACAGGTGAGAAGACGCTCTACACGACGAGGTCGCCTCACGTCTCTCCATCGTGGACCGGAGGACGCCGGCCACAGAGAGTCCAACTGCTTTCATCTGTGGATCGAGGATCGCTGGGCACCGGGTCGCACGACTGTGGGCTCTCCCAGGATACCCTCGGCCAGACGGGATACAGCCAGACTCTACCCCCCCCCCTCCAGCTGTCCTACAAGCAGTCGGAACCTTCCCCTAGTGTATCCAGCTATATAATCATTCAAGTATCATTGCTATTGTTCCCTAAATATTCCAGGTTGTATATTTGCTTCCTGCGCAATCAGAGATTGGACATTCGATATTGATCTACCTACGAATACTCATTTGCCATAAAAGTGCATACTATTTCAAATCATAAATGTAATTAAGTGATCGTTGTACATACCTTTTGCTATGTATTATTATTAAACGCAGACTTTCGACTTGGTACATTTGTGTTGGATCCGTTTCATCAGGTGGGAGTGTTTATCATAATTATTTATACCTAGTACTGGGTGGCCAGAGTCTAAAGTACAAGAGGTAGTGGTAGTAAGTATCATATCTAACAATACAGTCAGGGAATTGTACCCCTCAGTTACAATAAGCATATATTCTATATTCTATAATAATATTTCAAATTGCATTGGTCCGGATGGGAGAATTCAGTACTGTATATACAGAACCTTCAGTTTGATCATCTTCCCTTTATTAATTTCCTTAGATCTTTTGTACACATGATCTCAAGAGGGTACTGAATGAGCTCAGTGGCAGTTTTTTAAGTTTGGTCATTATTATCATGGTTTTATTCACTGTCAAAGATGAAAAGAAAAATCATAATTCATATTTTCCTTTGTTTCATCACAATTTAAGCAAGCCTAGTAATAGACACAATATTTCTGACACTGAGAATACATTCATTGAGGTCCATAGATGTTCCTAGATACCAAGAATATGCAAATAGCCCTTGTAGAAGTGGAGCAATATTCCATTTACCTAGGTATACATTTTATGCAGATTTTCACCTGGGGTGGAACAGGTTGACCAGTGGAGGTTTCTCTATGACAACACGTGAAACACAAATTCACTCATAATTCATAATTATTATTCATTTACATATATATATACATTTATTTTATTTATATATATATAAAAAAAATATTTTTTTAATTATTATTATTTTATATTTTTTTATTAGAAAAGTTTTCCTCTGTAAAAAAAATTCCAGTGAATTTTTTCTTTTTAAAAAATGGCCAAAATTGACAGCTCTGAGCAGGCCTGCACTGCAGTAATGACTGCAGTAATTATTCGTGAAGAAAACTTCACAGGTGTGACCCAATGTTATATAAATAATAAATAACAGCCAATCGAAATAGGCTATTAACTTCGTCTAAGCACGGTCTGTGCAGTTAAACTCTTGCCATTGAATGGAGGATTGAATGATTGACAGCCCTTGCCATCCAATACATGGAGGTTGAATATGATTGGCAGCCTTGCAAATCCAATCAGAGATTGCTGCATTGCAAAGTCAAAACGGGTCCATCTGCAGGTTAGGTTTAGCTCTGGCCAATCTCAAGTTTCTCAAGTTTCTTTATTAGTTGTCATACAGAAGTACAGAATACTTTTATACAAAATGTAACAGAAATAAGCATTTTGTATAAAAGTATTCTGTACTTCTGTATGACAACTAATAAAGAAACTTGAGAAACTTGAGATTGGCCAGAGCTAAACCTAACCTCCGACCCTGCAGATGGACCCATTTTGACTGTTTGAAAGAGCAAGGAAGTAGTTTAGTTGTTGTTTAGTAGAAGTAAGCTGTACAGCTATAACAAGTAAAGTCAGGCTAAATTAAACTTTGCGCCAACATTAGGACCGAAGTATAAACCAGCAACTGAGCAACATGAAGAAGTGGACTTATGCATCTGGATCAGAAAAAACGTTGTGGATGAAAAAGTAAGTAGGCTAGTGTTTGTAAAAGCTTGTATGCTAACAGTAGCTAGCCAGCTTAGCCTACATCACAATGATAATCACCAAGCTAACTTACTGTACACACTGTAGGGCTGGGCAATTAATCAAAACAGAATCGCGATATCGATTCATAGACCTATGCAATCTCATTTCTAAGTTATGACTATTTTTTTTATTAAATTTTTTTTTTTTTTTTTTTTTTACTTTTTAAATTGTTTTATCTGGGTTGAACATGATTTGTGGAACTCCCTCTGGTGTTGTGGTCGTGGTATTCACTGACCTTTGGGAAGTATTTCGACATGCACATGGGTATCTTAGTGGTGTAGTGTATCTTGTAGACCAGGCCCATTGCAAGTTGCTGTACTCTGTCGTCTACTCTAAGCCATCCTAGGTTGACAAAGTGGGGAGGGGTGAGGTGGGTTTTAGGAGTAAGGTCAAGCAGTAGTCTGACCAGTTTGTTTTGTGATGTTTGTAATCTTGTTTTTAGTGCCTTTGAGGTGCTTTGGTACCATGAGGTGCAAGCATAGTCGTAGTACCCTTGAATGAGTGCTCCTGTTAGAGTCTTCAAGGTATTCTTGTTTACCAGAGAGGAGATCCGGTACAGGAATCTAGTTCGTTGGTTGACTTAGTTTTATTACATTGGATCCCATTTTGTCACAATGATTTGCCTCTATAGGATGGAACCCAGGTAGGGAATTTCATCTTTCCTTTTAAGATAAGATAAGATATTCCTTTATTGATCCCCTTGGGGAAATTCAGGCATCATAGCAGCATGGGGGAAGGGGGGGGGGGGGTACAGGTAGTGAAAACAACACAAGCAGTGTAAACAAATAGGTCAATATAATTTACTATCTAACTAACTGAAATATATTTTCACAGTGTCGCATAAGGTGCAGTATGCATACGGTAGTGTTATAATTTACTATCTAACTAACTG
>NC_140165.1:224398264-224408264 GCF_963971535.1 Notolepis coatsorum
TTTTCGTTTTACTTATGCTTGTTATTATCTGCGGGGGGGGGGGGGGGGGGAGATCATGCACACTATGTACTCTGCCTAAGCAGCTTCCAGTCATCTATGCAGGTCTCTTAGTCGTTAACAATGCATTGAAATCAATGATAATATACCAGGCAACAACTAATAGGCATATCTATATACTGCATTCTCTCTTTTCTTGAATAAAAAAACAAGTTCATTAATACATTTCAATAATTTTATTTGTTGACTTTGAGGATTTTCAGATGCATATATAAAAGATCCAATAATTTCAGTCACATACAGATGAGTAGTAGTCCTTAGCTGGTGAACTTGACGCTCTTGAAAGCCTGGGCCTGTGCACTTCTTCAGAACAGTGTTCGTGAGGCATGCTTTTATTTGTCAGCTGAGGTAACACGCAGCCGCTCCCCTCTGGAAACGCTTGGATGACATTGTATGATTCTGCGGAGCCAACATTTCCAAGTTGAACAAAAAAGAACATTTGATCTAGCCTGCTGTCTATTATAGGCTATTCACTCCCATCTCTCCCCATAATTTTTTTATTTTTTTTATTAGCGATCTGAAATCATATTGCATCAAGCGAGCCTACCGTTGGAGATCCAGTCACCACAGGCGCTCAGATGTGAAAAAAGCGCCCCCTATCGTCTCCCAGATGGTAAATCACCCTTTTGGATTGGACTCAATGAAAATGAATGGGAAAAAAACACCCCGCACTCCACATTTGACTTCTCACTCATGTAACCGGGGTCTACCAGAGTTCACTCTGGAGCCTCCGAGCCGCGGGGAATATGTGTTTTACTGTATACACGATGGATCAATCAAATGAGCGATTTTTTTGAATGGCAATCGGGAATTGGAATAAACCATTTGGATACCATCTGATCTCAGGTAAGGAATTTATGTTATCAGTATTAGGATAATCAGACCTGTTTTCACGGATATATAAGCTTTTATGTGATTATGGTGATAGGCTGTTTGACTCTGCTCGCGGTCAGGAAATAGGAGAATCGATTTTCATCTGGCGGCACAAGCGTGCATGCGTACACATATACTATCGATCATCTAGCGTTTATTTGAAAACGATTCATAAATAGGCCGAAAAATTACAACGTTCTAGAATATTCCAGTAAAAGGTTGTTTCTTCTGCGAAAACAAGTGATTTTCTAAATGCTATCAAACAGAAATGAAGCGATTAAAAAACTATCTTCCATGACAATGTTGACTGGAAAATTAGTCTTTGATAAGCGACGGGCAGATTAGACACATAATTTAAAACATAGATTAGGCGATATTAACGTTAACATTGGAGTGGATGTGGGCATTCAAGGGGGTAAAAAGGAAAACACGGACTGGCTCTCAAAGTGTTAAAGGGACCAACTACTACCCCAGATAACGGAGCTCAGTAAATCAAAACAGGGCCAGGGATCTCACTGGCAGCGACATGCAGGTAGGCAGCTGTTTATTTTCCTACATGTTAACTTGAACGTCTTTCTCTCTCTCTCCCTCTCTCTCTCTCTCTCTCTCCTCTCTCTCTCTCTCTCTCTCTCTCTCTCTCTCTCTCTCTCTCTCTCTCTCTCTCTCTCTCCTCTCCTCTCCTCTCCTCTCATCTCCTCTCCCTCTCTCTCTCTCTCCTCTCTCTCTCTCTCTCCTCTCCTCTCTTCTCCCTCTCTCTCTCTCTCTCTCTCTCCCTCTCCTCTCCTCTCCTCCCTCTCTCTCCTCTCTCTCCTCTCTCTCTCCTCTCTCCTCTCCTCTCCTCTCTCTCTCTGGCCTTGCTCCGGTGAAGGGATTGGAGGAGGGTGTGCCATCATGTTAACGTTAGCCTCAGTTAAACCTTGCGACGACTGAGCTGTGTTCTGGTCATGTGACACTACACATTTAATTGAGACCCTTTATTATTTCAATTTAGCTGGAAATACATTGATACATCATTCAGTAACATTTTCAGAGCCTTATAACAAAAACATTATTACAGTCACCATTGTGACCAGTGGGATTCTTTTTACTCAAAATGTGAGTATTACCAAGTCACCTTGTGTTCTTAAAACAATAAACATAGTTTTATTAGGTTAAAATAATGTGGTTGTGTACTTATTTTTTCTGTTAACTTATTATGGATTGAAAACTGAAAACCAAACAAAATGTGCTATATATAGCCTACCGTCTGCGTCGAATATGAAATAAAGGCATCTAAATGATAATTTTTTTCTTTAAAAAAAAGCAAGCTCAATCAAAAGATTCTACATGATTCCAAAATAGTGAAGAAAATGACTTTAGGAAGAACAAAGGCAGAGGCTCTGGTCAAAGACATCCTTGCTCCAAAGGCAGTGGGTGATGTTCTCAAGGCCTTAACATCAGACAAACCCCTCACATTCTCCATACAGATGGATGCATCTAACCTAACCCTAAAACCGAAATAAAGTTAAAAATAAAATAGTTACAAAATCTGCCCATTTTCGCCCAAAAACCGGGCAAAATCGCGCAAAATTCGTGCGCCCGCTTCACATCCCTAGGTGCCCCCCTGTGCCCCAGTACAGTGCTTGGTCTAGATACGCCCCTGGTCTAAATCCGTTTTTTTCCACACTTGATTCTCTCAGACATAAATAGAAGTGCAAGGAATGCTTTCATCCATGACATATCATGTTTTATGCAGCCTATTGTGTGGATCAGTAGGCCTGCTATAGTCTCTGACATGTGTCAGCCTATTTGTTTTTGCACAGTATATCCGGCTGGTTGTCTCTGAGACTAATGTGAGGATTTTTTGTTACTAGGCTTTTAAATAATTCCGTACCTATGTTGCTTTGAAGACTTTTGATGTAGAGTGGTAATCATTGCATGTGAATGTGTGAGGATTCGCCTGTTCCCTGAGCTTTTCCCTGTCTACTCTCTTCACCAGCCCCCACCCTTGTGAGAACTTTTGCCTGCCTCCTACTCTTCACAAGCCCCCACCCTTGAACATTCTGTTCCTCTACCCTCACGCACCTGTTGGGAGTTTGCAATCTGCTGGAGAGTACTTAGGTTGCAGACTCCCCTCCAGTCCTTGTCGGGTCGTTCTGTGTTCTGGACTCTGTGTTCGTTCTGTATCTGTATCTATGTTCACTCTGTGTTCATGGAGTTCTGTACGGTTACCATCCTGTACGTTACCATCTCCTGCCGCGTCTCCGGCGTGAGACGACGTGCCAGCCATCACCACCTGTCGCCGTTTGCCTGGAGTGGGACACCGTCTTCGCTCTCTAATTCTCTACGGGAGGTTTTCCAGTGTTCCCACTTCAGACGTCAAGCCGGCGCGCATCGCTCCCTATTTCCACGGGAGGATGCGTCTCTTCGCCCCGGTCCCCTGGGACCCCTGTGTTCTGCGCTGCCCATCTGCAGCATCCAAGGAGGATCTCCGTGCCAGGCCTGGAGTGGTGTTCCCACTCCAGACGTCAAGCCGGCGTGCATCGCTCCCTATTTCCACGGGAGGATGCGTCTCTTCGCCCCGGTCCCCTGGGACCCCTTTGTTCTGCGCTGCCCGTCTGCAGCACCCGAGGAGGAGGAAGAGGATCTCCGTGCCTGGAGTGGGACACCGTCTTCGCTCTCTAATTCTCTACGGGAGGTTTTCCAGTGTTCCCACTCCAGACGTCAAGCCGGCGCGTCATCGCTCCCTATTTCCACGGGAGGATGGCGCCTCTTCCCCCCGGCCTCCGCCGTCGGGCCTTTGTTCCCGTGCCAGGCCTCCGCCGTCGGGCCCCCTGTCCCCATGCCAGGCCTCCGCCGTCGGAACCCTGTCCTCATCCCTGTAAGCAGCTCTGGCCCTCGCCCTGTCCAAGGCCTTAACCCTGTTCTCTGTCCCTGTCTCCAGCCCGCCTCTCCGGGCCTCTGTCCCTGTCCCCCTCCCTCCAGTGCCCCTGGTCCTGGTCCTAGACATTTAGCCCTGGCCCTGTCCCTTAGCCTTAGTCCCTTAGCCTGTTCGCCTCTTAAAGGCACAGTGCCGCATTTTCCATATTTCTTTGACTCTAGTGTTTTTGTGTTCTCCCTTAAAGGGTCTGTGCCGCTTTTTGTTATGTAAGAAATAAATGCCCTGTTTTGGCTTACTCTCATACCTGTCTTGTGTTGTGCGATTGGGGTCGGTTACAAACCATAACAGTACGACCCGACCAGTCGACGACCCCAGCCAGCACAGACAGTGTATGTGAGTTCCCCTGTTAGTTCCCCTGTTAGTTCCCCTGTTAGTTCCCCTGTTGTCTCCCCTGTTAGCTCCCCTGTTAGCCTCGTTAGCTCCCCTGTTGGCTACCCTGTTCCCCACAGCTAGGACTGTCCTTCCAGCTAGCTTGTTCTCCTTTGCTAGTCCAGCCCTGTCTGCTAGCCTAGCTCCGGCAGCTAGCGCAGCCTCTATGCTAATGTAGCAGTACAGCTAGCATAGGCCCTGTAGCTAGCAATGCTCTGGCAGCTACCCAGTCCTTCTGCTAGCCCCACTTTAGGTGTAGCTTCCCCTGCTAGCATGGCCAATTTTTTTTTGTTTGTTGCTTTGTCATGTCCCCTGCCCCGCTGTCTGCTTTTTTTCGGTCGCCCGGTGGCTCCCGTGGGGGGGGAAGGTACTGTGAGGATTCGCCTGTTCCCTGAGCTTTTCCCTGTCTACTCTCTTCACCAGCCCCCACCCTCTTGTGAGAACTTTTGCCTGCCTCCTACTCTTCACCAGCCCCCACCCTTGGACATTCTGTTCCTCTACCCTCACGCACCTGTTGGGAGTTTGTAATCTGCTGGAGAGTACTTAGGTTGCAGACTCCCCTCCAGTCCTTGTCAGGTCGGCGCGTCATCGCTCCCTATTTCCACGGGAGGATGGCGCCTCTTCCCCCCGGCCTCCGCCGTCGGGCCTTTGTTCCCGTGCCAGGCCTCCGCCGTCGGGCCCCTGTCCCCGTGCCAGGCCTCCGCCGTCGGAACCCTGTCCTCATCCCTGTAAGCAGCTCTGGCCCTCGCCCTGTCCAAGGCCTTAACCCTGTTCTCTGTCCCTGTCTCCAGCCCGCCTTTCCGGGCCTCTGTCCCTGTCCCCCCTCTCCAGTGCCCCTGGTCCTGGTCCTAGACATTTAGCCCTGGCCCTGTCCCTTAGCCTTAGTCCCTTAGCCTGTTCGCCTCTTAAAGGCACAGTGCCGCATTTTCCATATTTCTTTGACTCTAGTGTTTTTGTGTTCTCCCTTAAAGGGACTGTGCCGCTTTTTGTTATGTAAGAAATAAATGCCCTGTTTTGGCTTACTCTCATACCTGTCTTGTGTTGTGCGATTGGGGTCGGTTACTAACCATAACAGAATGAATGAATGAATGGGCCAGATCTTCTCTCTGGGGGAAAGCCATTCACACCTCTGGGTACCAATGCACCGTAATGTGCTGTGGCAGGAAAGGGGGTGTTTGAGTAACAAAAATATGGTAAACACGTCTGTAAATATTTAGAACTGTGAAAAGGCTGGTATTTAACTTCTAATTATTTAGGAAAAGTCATGCAATTAGGAGACCATTGGATTTGTGGTGCACGAGTCAACGCCCAGTGGCTTAGGCCTATGGTGCTTCGAGTGTTATATATCATTCTCATATTCTCATTCTTATTCTCGTTTGCATTTAATTGTGAAGGCTAATGCATTATCAGAATAATTGTCCTACATTAAACATGAACATCAACAAGCTGCAGCCTTCTTCTATGTGAGCAGACTGACTTTATGTCAAAATCCAACTTTCACCTTGGATGAATTTCTCGTCTATCTCGCATCGGTAGGGTGGCACTGTCTAGATAGACAGTTCATACATCTTAGTTTAGTTAAACAATAAAAGAGGGAGAGAGAGAGAGAGAGAGAGAGAGAGAGAGAGAGAGAGAGAGAGAGAGAGAGAGAGAGAGAGAGAGAGAGAGAGAGAGAGAGAGAGAGAGAGAGAGAGAGAGAGAGAGAGAGAGAGAGAGAGAGAGAGAGAGAGATGAACATTTTTATAGAAATAAAACAGACAAAAAGGGATGGTAGGGTTCAGACAGTTCATAAAACATATTTTCAGTTTCTGATTGTTCAATGTCCCCCAGTTAAAGAGAG
Organism: Notolepis coatsorum; assembly: GCF_963971535.1. Lineage (NCBI taxonomy): Eukaryota > Metazoa > Chordata > Actinopteri > Aulopiformes > Paralepididae > Notolepis > Notolepis coatsorum. Next base: position 224,404,324 of record NC_140165.1, read on the forward strand.
GGGGGGGGGGTTAGACAGTTAATACAACTTAGTTTAGTTTTGAAAAGAGAGATAGATTCAGTACAGTATGAGGAGATAATTTTTATTTGGATAAGACAGCAAATGTGTGCAAACATTGTCCAACATGTCTGGCTTATGCTAGCAGTGGTGAGTGCACTCAATATACAATACGTAAATATATTACGTATGGCTATAACATAATGTACATTATGTAAAAAATTCCAGACAGGGCAAAATCCATAACTAAAGCATTGGGGGCGTTTAGAGCTAAATATATGCAGCCCTATGCAGTCGTGGAGGATTCAGGATTTCAGCATTATAATTAAAGTACTATAATATCCCCTCCCACCGACACTTCACTAACACAGTAATGCCTGCATTTTTATTGTATTAAAAAAAAAATCAACAACAAACACAACATTGACATCAACAATAATAATAGTGACAAGACAATACAAATAATAAATACTAAATACAGATTTAAACCTAGTAATGCCTGCATTTTATGAAGATACATGATGAAGAATTGTCAAATAATTATCCAACACCTATAGCTCCGACTACTGAAGGATGGACCTCCATAGCTACTGAAAGTTACTGCACACAACATCACCCAAAACAAACACAAAAAGGTCTATTTTGCAGACATCATGAGAGCCACACAAGTGGACATCTCTCTGAAGCCCTGACACAGACTGTGACAGACTGGACTGGGACCACAGATTGGGTGCTTTGCATACACTATTCACCTTGCAGCCACCAATGCAGTGTCATTAAACCAGGTATCCCGCCCCCTGGGGAGTGTTAGGAAGAGAGTGTTTCCATCGCAGCACGACAGACGCTCATGTCCTGAAGACCAAGCAGGAGATGCTGGAAACTAATACACCATGTCACAACTCGTTGGAACACGACATTATGACATGCTGGAGCGTTATGTGGAACAGCAGGCAGCCGTCTATTCTGCCCTGATGGACAAGGATGTCAAGGAGAATGTCAAGGACATTGCCGTCTTGAACTGACTGGCAGAGGACCTCATTAAGATTCTCAAACCCTCTGAAGACTGTGACGACCCTGTTCAGCACAGAGAGATCCCCCTCTGTGTCAGTGATCATCCCTCTGAAGAAAATGATACTGAAATCCATCACAACGAGAGATGAGGACAGCTCCACCGTTAAAGATGCCAAGACAGCCATTACCCCGCTGTCCCGGGTGCATCTGTACCAAGTGAGAGACTCTACAGCAGGGGACATTATCACTGAAAGTAGATCTCGTCTTGCGGCCCGAGAATGTGGACAAACAAAACATTTTATAGCCTCTAATGTGCTTTAGTACAGTGGCAGTTTCCCTTTTTGATAATAAATCAGCCGTATTCCTTTCATTGTATTTCAAATACTGAAAAACAAATGTGTCCATTAAGGACCGACAATCAGGGAATTGAGACATTATGTTATACTGCTGTTTAAAAAAAAGTGCTGGTTGAGCTTATGCTTCACGTTATGTTGATGGCTATTATTTTAGTCGATGAAGTTTTGACAATGAAGAAGTGTTTCTGTTCCTAATGTCCTTTTCAGAATTTTGTTAAGGCAAGCAGTTATTAGTATTGTTTTTTTCTCCAAATAAATGAAAACCATGATATGAACCGAACCGTGAATCTGAATCACTGGGACACATTGGGCACATTCTTACCATTTGAAAGTGGGACCAGAATGAATGTTTCCACAGAAACCGACAAAAGGCTCGCAGTGCTCACAATTAGGGTGCTCACAATTACGGTGCTCACAAATACACACAAGCCGACGAGCAGCTCAGCTCAGTGAAAGTCAATGATGGTTAACCCGCGGTCTGGAATGCGTGTCACGTACGCGGAAACAAGTAAACATGTATGCGTGTTCAATCACACAACGCGTGTGATACAAGGAAATACATTACATTAACATCTAATGTGACAGGGTCTACCCCCGGTTGATCTGCAGTTCTGCCTTACAGTAGTCTGAGAAGCCCTGCTTTACATCGAGTCAAGGTTACAGCAGTGATGTGGTTCCTGAGGCAAACTGCAAATCATATTGTATGGTTGGGTGTACCTCTTGGATGAGGATAAACAGGTCTATGGGTTCGCATTGTGTTTGGATTCTGTGATATAATATCAAAGACATTCGTATTGCTTGCGCGTTATGTTATGTTATGTTTTATTAGGATCCACATTACGTAGATGTCAAATGAATGACCGCTAGTCTTCCTGGGGTCCTCACAAGAAAATAATATAACAGAATACAAATACAGAATGTAATTAGAAATACAATTAAAATAATAAGAAGACAAAGAAGAACTTCCATCTTCTGTAAATGCTAGAAACCCCATTTCTTGGACCCCCTACAGGCCGGCAATAGGCGGCCCGCGGGCCGAAGTTGGCCTGCCAGCAATAATATCTGGCCCCTCAGATTATATAAAAAATAAAAGTGCTTTATTCCGACCAACTAGGCTAGGCTATTGTTAGCTATAATGTCCAAATAGAGAAACTACCACCACCTAAAGAATGCTTATTATACTTTGTTTTATCCATGTTGAGAGTGAATAACAGGTAGGCAGCGAGGTGCAATGTAGCGCTTGCTCAACATGAAAAAAGTCGTTGGACAGCGCCTGGTGCTGAAATAACAAACAAGCAGTGTGGTGTGAAATTAAAACACCAGTTCAGTAAGTCATTCAAACTTTATCTTTACTTATGATGGCACCACACATGTGAACAGTAACAATGCAATTAAACTCAAGTCAAATCAGAGCAAAAAAAAGCTGAATCTGCTTCAAGAAGATGCGCTATTATGTATATAAGGAATTACAACAAGACATTTATTAACTAAATAAAAAATACAATTAGGCTTTTAACCCTCTAAATCCAGGCGCAACACTAGACATGTTTTGTAAAACATTAAATATCTTTGGATTTGTTTGTGATAAAGACTTGCTTTATTGTATCGGAATCGATTGTCATCTAAAAATTGTGTGCATCTCTCAGAGAACGTGCGGATGTAAAGCATAGAATCTTGACATATCTAGATTGGTTGTTTTCTCTGGACTGCATCTAATCCGCTGTATCTATCATTTATCATATATCTATGTCTGTCACTATAGCCAATGAAAATGCTAGATTTGGTCACGTGGACTGGGAGAACCAATGGAAAAGTCCTATTGTTTCTCAATAGTCCAGTGCGCTCCACAGAAAGGGCTGTCAGATAGACAGGCTGGTTGCACGTAATGTAAGATAGACCGATAAGAGAGAGGCGCTTGTCTCTGGTTTTATAATAAAATGGCAAAAAGACAAAGGTATAATGTTCAGTGCAAATGTGTATGTCGTTTACAGTTTATTATGCCACCTATGCAGCTAGTTTATTTTGTCCATTCGCTGCCTCTGCCACAAATGTATGTCTTAGTTATAAGCTGGTTAGTCACTGAGTTAACATCTTTTCACTATCAATATATTAAATTAGCCATTGTTTTTGTTCCCGGGCCCCCCATACAATGGCTTGGGAAAAATTTGGCCCTCGGCCAAACTTAATTGCCTACCCCTGCTTCACTGTTCCAGGTGGGCTTCACAGTCTGAATACATTCTTTTTAATCCCTCAAGAGGACGCTCAGTGATTCAGTGGTCATGTCGTCCAGAAGGCTAAATGGCCATTTACCACGCCGGACAGTCACTGACTTTGGTATCTCCCCCATGGCAGAGGCACAATCAATTAATGTGAGTGACGTTAGGAGAGAGCGCACGCTGTTGATGTTGAAATATTTGTGACATTTACCTCCAATCATAGCGGAAATACCCGGGCCTAGGTGAGTACTCTGTCATTTAACGACATTGAAGCTGTCAGGTGCTTCTAAACCCATTTGTGGTATTTTAGTTTGGATAAATTAAGTAGAAAGCCTTGTGTTTTGTATTGCTCAATTCTTTT
>NC_140165.1:224413264-224447758 GCF_963971535.1 Notolepis coatsorum
CACACACACACACACACACACACACACACACACACACACACACACACACACACACACACACACACACACACACACACCTTGCACATTACACTGACAGATAGTCAGTGGAATGACTAACATGTGTTGGGAGCAGATAAGCGGAGCGTTATCAGCTTCTCACTGTGTCCTCCCTTTAAGCACTCATATTTCATAAACCCATCATCCATTTTCATAAACTCTACATTTCATCTCAACAGTTTAGCGCCGCTGAACGTGGACGAGAGGAAGGGAAGAGAGGGTAGGGGTGGAGAGAGAGAGAGAGAGAGAGAGAGAGAGAGAGAGAGAGAGAGAGAGAGAGAGAGAGAGAGAGAGAGAGAGAGAGAGAGAGAGAGAGAGAGAGAGAGAGAGAGAGAGAGAGAGAGAGAGAGAACACATTGGTGCCGTGGCCAACATTGGAGCCCATGTCCATCACTCCAGAACAGCGTCTGGTGTAACTTAGTTGTGAGAATAGAAGTGTTTAGAGAATGCATCAGTCTTTTGCCTGTTTCACGATGATCCGCACTGCATCGAATCTTCTGTTCCGTTCACACGCCGCTCAGAGCACATATTCAGCTACAGAGGCCAGTGGAACCAGAGGTGCAGAGCTGTAGTTACTCAAGCTGAGGCCGGGAACACAGCTTGCAGTAGCTTCTTGGAGAAAGGAGGCACTAGCCAGCAGGAAAACGCTGGTGACGATTTGGGGGAAATCCATGTATTTAATTCAATGCAAGAATGAATGATATTTCTAAGACTACCAGAAGGCTGGGATATGTCGTATTATTATTGAGACAGTGGACATGACTCCATGTGCGTGAGGAAAGAATTCGGCACTCCAGGAGAGCTGGAGGCAGAGATCAACCGATCCTACCGAAAGACCACCAAACAGTAATAACACAAAGGAATGGGACATCTGGGCATAGAAAGGACTCTTGTTTGGATCAGGGATAGATTATTTTAGATTAGACAAGCAAGAGTATGAATACATACTCATTGTCAGTGGTGGTATTGAGTAAAGTATTTTTACTGTAGTATTGTACTTAAGTATCATTTTGAGTAAAATGTATTTTCGTTTTTGTACTTTTACTCCACTACATTCTGAAACCCATCAGCATACTAGTTACTTTGAAGACAATTATTTTTCATAGAAAATATTGCTGAAGAAGAATTGATGAAGATTATGTACTTTCAAATTTGAATCCTGCCAACTTCAGAGTTGTTGAACATAATCAGAGCAGCATAACTGGATCACATACCACGTTAACCTTTAGAGGTCAATGGTTCGATGTTTGAATGCTCCCAAACACTGGAATACACAACCATCATGTAGAAGGTCTACTTTTACTGTTGTTACTTAAGTACATTTAAATATCAATACTTCTCTACTTTTAGTTAAGTAGGAACTTGAATGGAGGACTTTTACTTGTACCAGAGTACTCATTTATCTGGGTATTTCTACGTTTACTTAAGTAAAGGAACTGTGTACTTCTTTCACCACTGCCCACCATGATGGATCATTCCACCTGTTCTGCTCAGGCTCACGCACAAAATACAAGTCAGCAACAATTCATGATTTATAGATATCATTTATCTGTTTAAAACGTGTCACAAGTTGTGATGGGTTGCCATGGTATGACAAATACAAATGCAGTTACTGGTAACTCGCAGGAGATGCTGAGGAAAAACGTGAATGGTGAGTGGCTCATATTTAGGCTATTTATTAATTATTATCGATATTGCAAATAGATAGGCTGCACGCTGAATCTGCAGGGCCAAACCAATGATAACTTGAACTTAATTCTGCTCAATATTCATTAACTCCAATTGTAAAAATTTACTGCGGGCCAGAGACGGACGCCCAAAGGGCTGGAAGTGGTCCATGGGCCGTAATTGCCCAGGTCTGCGCTAGAAGATCGATTGAGCCAAAGGGAAAGGTACTTCAATGCAGAATGGTACAAAAATATAAATATGCAGAGTTGCTCGTGTCAAACAGGTGTAACCTTCTCCAGATGGGGAGACAATGGCGTTGTAACATTTGGAATTAAGCCTCCTAGAGAATAACGTTGAAAAGTTTAACTTTCATAAAGAGTGTGGACAAAACATTGTGGTTCCTTCAGTCAAACTCCAGTCAATAGTCAGCTTGTCATACATTATTATTATTTACTTTATTTTTACTTTATTATGATTATTATTATTATATATATATATTTTTTTCTTTTATATATTTCTTATTACCATCACTATAATCTCTCTCTGAAACTGTTTTTTTTGTTTGTCTGTTGTTCTTTGTATTCTGTTTTTGTGTTTCAAATAGAAAATTTTCAAGTACATATAATTTGTAAATGTTGGTTGCACTGGAAAAAAAAACAATAAACAGACATATAAAAAAAAATACATACTGTATTCAGCAGGAGAAAAGAAGGGGTGTAATGATGGAGCAATTGCACTGTCTGCAGTTTCTAACCCGACATGGACTCGTGGTCAGGGGGCATAACGATAAGGAGAGCCATTTCCAAAAGCTAGTGGAACTCATAGCCGAGAACAACTACACTCTGAAAAGCGTCATGCTCACCCTCGACATTAGAGCAGCTTTTGCTTTTTTCCATGGCTTCACTGCTCCAGCTCCAGTTTCAGAAGCCTGGGCCCTCATTTATCAAAGTTGCGTACGCACAGATATGTGCTTAACCCGTGCGTACAACCATTTCTAAGCAAAGTGTGGGATTTATCAATTTGAACGTGAACTTGACTTTGTGCTTATATTTACGCACAGCTCGGAGCATGCTTAGCTGACGCCCCGTGGTAGAAGATCGTTACTGCAGACGGACGGCATATGAGCTCCTCAGTTCATTAGTTTCAACGCGGAAATAAGCTTCCGTGCATTACTTCCAACACTGGCGTGTTCAACTTCTGTATGACCCGTAATTCATTATAGTTCATTGTAAAATAGCGACAGTAGTGTAATTATAACGGGCTCATGCGGGAACAAGAGGTTGGCCTGCTTGTTTGGCACGGGGGGCAGACGCAGAACACCCACCTCCAAACGCCATTAAATATTGTTTCAAATAAAAAGCGACATACTATTATTTTGTGTCATGTTTCCAAATAAGATTGGTCACAACGGAATTCTTTCTACTTCAATTTGTTGGTTAGAATAGATTACCTCGCTCCGTTGAAACTTCACTGAGCTCCGCACACAGACATGATAATAATAATAACAACAACAATAATAATAATAGCTTCATTTTATATAGCGCCTTTCAAGAGACCCATGCAAGGTCGCTTTACATAGATGGGGGGGGGGAATAACAAAGTAATAAACATAGTGGACAGACTATGTAAATATGATGATGGGATTCAAGTTCGCGTTTTTATTGATCACATAGGCATGCTGTCAGAGTATGATGTCATAATCAAACATTCTAGAACATTTGTCGTCACAGATCATGTCATAATAGAACATAGGCTACATGGCATGGTCCATCGTGATATTGTAGACTGTTATTACTGTACCACCCATTGTGACAACAGCCTTGTGAGCTCCCGCACACAAACATGATGGAATTCAAGTTCATGTTTGTATTGATCACATATAGGCAGGCTACACATGGCGTACCTGCTACATCATACATGGCAGTAAGATTCATTGTTCTTGTATAGCTCTCGTATTATTGTTTATGTAGGCTACCCAATACTGACATCAAAATGGATTGTAGTATGCCTCTAGAAATCATATGCAGCAGGTAGAAGATTGACGGGAGATCCATCGCGATTTGGAATCAAATTGAGGAGAACTTTAATCCCTGGGTATTAATCAAACAACACGGGAAAAGGCAGTCATATTCCAGCGCAGTCTTTATTAGCCGACAACAAAATAGATGCCTCTAAAAATCATATAGCCAATCGAACACAACTAATAAAGGCATTCATATTACAGCACGGTTATAATGACACACAACCAACGCCAAACAGTGGTCAACGAACGGTCTTTATTAGTATTTTGAGCTGTCCAGGCAGAATTGCAGCAATGGTCTTAGGGAGCCGTTGATATCTGACATCACCGTTTACAAATCCGCCTTTTATTTATCCCATAATACGCGATAGTGTCTTCTTGGTTCGACAGCAGTGAATTCTCCGTGGAGTTTCTCGGAGTACCGCTCGGGTCAGTCCATTATTTCACATCCCATGGGGGGTGTTTCCTCACTTTCATGACCATATATGGATAATCATGCACGAGCATTGACGGTAGAACAAAGTTCTACGGAGGAGCGTAGAGCCTGCGTACGCACCGTGTGATGAATCCCGACTTCCCTGTGCGTACACTAGTTCTACATTCCGTGCTTACGTGTGGAAATAGAACATATTCTACGTCCACGTTGATGAATGAGGGCCCTGGTGTTTTCAGCTCCATGGACAGCGACATTCATTTTGAGCATTTCATTATTCATCTAGAACAGGGGTGTCAAACTCATTTTCACAGAGGGCCACATCAGCATTATGGTTGCCCTCAAAGGGCCAAAGACCGTATAAATGTTAATGTAATGTAAAATAAATGTAGCTACTCATTTACATATTGTTAAACATGTTGTTTCTGTATTTATTACTTATTCAAGTTATACATATATTGCATATGCATTTGCATAGATGTAAAAATATATGTTAGCTTATGTTATTTTAACAAATAATTTTAGTTTATCAGAACCCCATATTACTCCATCAATCAATGATCAAATCATTCAAGTAAATAACAAAGAAGAATATCATCAAATACAAGCTATGACATTAAGTTTGTTCAAAACCTTTTTGTCACAGTCAAGAGGGGCAGAACTAACACCTGTGAGCTGCAAAGAACACGTGGGACAGATGTAGCAGATGTTACAAAAACAAATGGCTGCACACAACCTTGCAGAGGCCATACATCCAACGAATGGAAGATAGTTTAATTAACTTTAATTAACAGATTGCAGAATGGGTACAGTACAGTACAGCTCAATACACACAATTGTTAAGGGGATGCAGACCAGAGAAAGACTTTCGACTTGTTTACATCAGGGTCCCCCATTTTCAATTCGTAATTAAATTGCTATTATGTGTCTGCATGAACACACAACTGTAACTGTACTCAAAAATAACAAAATAAGGGTTGTCTCAGTTCACAACTATATTGGTCAAGTTTTGGGTGGGACTTGTTTGCGTCCCTACAGCTTCTTATTCAATTGAGCGAGATGCTCGGTTATGTCACACTCAGATGTTCAACACACATGTATGTGTAAGAATGTGTAATAACTAAGGCTGTCAAAGCTTTATTAACGCATTAACCCACAATTATTTTAACACCGCTATTTTTTAACCCAAGATTAATGTAAAAAAAAAAAAAAAAAAAAAAGTTTTACCAGAGCTCTTGGGGGGCCACATCAAATGACGTGGCGGGCCGCATTTGGCCCGCGGGCCGTGAGTTTGACACCTATGATCTAGAAGCTGAGAGGATCTGCTCTTCAGCTTAAACATTATTGTAAACATTTAAGAATTGTCATTCCGAAAGAATACTGAAGCCTGTGTTGGTCATGTTCTTAACTAAAAGCTGAGCTTTCATTCGGCTGACTTTCTTCAGCATAAAACAACACAACGCTGAGATCTATCCTAAGAGATACAGTACCTATAGTAAAGTAAAAGGTTGACGAAAGCTAACAGAAGTGCATTGTCCACAGGGTGACAATAAATTACCACACAACTTGCTACTTGAATCTGCTGCTGACAAACAGTTTATTCATTTATAAATGAATGGGGCGGGGATTAGGCGGCTGGATAACTACCTAAACTATAAGCTTTGTGTCATGGTTTTTGCCTTATTTCACCTTTCTGTGAGGGACAGCTGTCTATTTTTGCTTTATTTCACCTCTCTGTGAGGGATAGCTGTCAATCCCTGTTCCCTGTGGTTAATTGCCTCATGGGTCGGCAGGTGTGTGGGCTTGATTACAGCTGATGCAGTGCAGCTGTGCCTATGGCCATGTGGATCTATTTAAGTTTGGAGATTGCAGTGTCAACTGCTTTTTCATTTCCTAGTGTTGGCTGTCCTTTTGGTCACGTTCATTATATTGAAGTGTAGTCTGATTTCTGATTCAGAATTGAGCTTTATGGTACAGTAATAGCATTGGAAATGGAGGTCCCTTCTACCGTCATTCCAACGGCCTCTACCGCCCGTTAACGCCCTCGTCAAATGGTTTTATTAGGGTGGGTGCGGCTTCTGTTTTGTGCCGCCAGGAGGCGCAAAGTCATGTTGGAATTATATCCATCCAGCGCACCGCTGTGTGTGTGTGTGCACACTACAGACATGGACATATTATTTTGCAATGTAATGCTTTTCTGTTGATTATTTGACTGTCATTGGTACAGTAATGGTGTGGTATTTTTCGATTTTCGATTAACGTGCGTTTTTTATGGATAATCAGCTAAGATGTACAGTATTATTCTTTACGTTGAGACAACCGAACGTGCTGGCACCGGAGACCCGCCCCTACTCTGCCTCTGATTCGCAGACTGTGACTCTAGTTGGGGGAAAATGTAACTGGATGGACCCGTCGACTATTTTGATCACGTCCTGTGCATCATGTACTGAATTAACTGGTAAGTTAACTTAGGTTTAACGTTAGTTTGTTTACTGCAGTTATGTCAGAACGACAATCAACTAATCAACTAACACTTGCAACTGCTCAAATGCATATCCACATTTGCTGTCAAGTTAACGTTATCGTTATGAATGCAATGTGAAATGTCCCTGAATACATAAAACATCATCATCATCAAATACATCAAATATCACTATGAATTGAAAATGGGGGACCCTGATGTAAACAAGGCGAAAGTCTTTCTCTGGTCTGCATCCCCTTAACAATTGTGTGTATTGAGCTGTACTGTATTGTTGTTTTATTTGTCACATATAAGGTACATGTACATTACAGTGAAACACTTGGTTCTGTAATGAGCTTCCTGAGATTGTGCTTCATACAATTTTTCTTTTTTGCAGGCATGACTGATAAACCAATAAGCTTGTCAACAACGGAGGATGGACCCGTACTGGATCGCTAGCTATGTCTGGAGTGTATACATTGAAAAGTTTGTCGTTCCTCTGCAGAGTTCAAATAAAGCGGACTTGAAAAAAACACACTTTTTATTATCTAAACGTTATTATTTAGCCTTGCATAGCTCTTTTGGTCAACTAGCTGATTCAAATACAGTTGTACAGTACAGTTTCATATCTCAGTTCAATAAGCGACTCCGAAATTGAGATTGAGAACTATATAATTGTAAGGAAAGATCGAAACCGAAACGGAGGTGTGTGTGCTTATATTAGGTCTGACATTGGTTTTAATATTAAATTAGATCTTGCACACGACACGGTAGAAGCGCTGTGGCTTGATATTCTGTTACCCAAAAGCAAACCAATTATTTTTGGAGTCTGTGGGGTCATTTTGAGGGTCACAACAACATCAAAATCAGATCTTTAAAAAATTACAGCAAGGAAATGCTCCTGGATTGTTTAAGGGTTTAATGTAATGCACTGCAAAGAGGTTGAAAAAGCATGGGACGGTTTTAAAACAAAATTTCTTAAAGTGGTTGACAGATTAGCACCCAGGAAGATGGTCAGGATAAAGCAGAGGACACAGCCCTGGATTAATGATGACATTTTAAAAGCTATTAAAATAAGGAACAATCTTTTTAAACAATTTAAGAAGTCCAGGACAGACCAGGCTTTCCTAGATTTAAAGAAACACAAAAACTATGTAAATAGTTTGATTAAAGGGGCAAAGAAGGGCTTTTTCAATGAAAAAATAACAGAGAATAGGAACAACTCAAGGAAACTCTATGGTGAGTTTATTCGCCCAAAAAAACAGTACAGTAGTTGATCATACAGTATTAACACCTAACATTTTGCCATCCTTCCTCTGCAGTGTTTATGGTTTGATTCAGTTTTAAATAGACAATAATAAAAATAGTAAGATAAAATAGACAGTAAAATAGTGCAGTGCATCCCCATAACAATTGTGTGTATTGAGCTGTACTGTATTGTACCTATTCTGCAATCTGAAGAAAAGTACAAAATCACTGTTTCCACGTAATTATTTCTTATGTTTGTACCACAGCTGTGTTCTAAGCTTTGCATATAATTTCCCCTCCACTCTGTGTCACTGATCTCTCCACACAATGCCAACCCCCCACCCCCCTACTGTATACTCGGAGGTGTTATATTTTGGGGGTTGGGAAGTGAGTCAAGTCTGCCTGAATGTTCAGGGAGACTCCATACAGTATGTTTCAGATGAGGCTGAGGCGAGTGGGTTGAACTTGAAATCACAATCATTTATCCCAAGGCTCCAGATCCACTCCATGGTGATCTGTAGGATTCAACAACAACAGTTAATGTACAGTAGTCATACTTGTTAGCAGCTGCAACAAAGTTATTCAACTCTTGACTAGTGCTGGCCCTTCATTAACTGAAAATACCAAAGGGTTGTCTAGTTCTTCTGATTATTTAATACTCTGGCTGTGTATCACTGTCCTGTGTTTTGGTGGAAATAAACGACACACTTGTGTTGTCAAAGTGAGTTGTCCATGCCTTCCTGTGCAGGCTGCAGTTTAACAGTTTAAAGTCACTGCCTACAGTATACTGTCCTTGCGACATACTAGTGTCATGTCCAGTGGCGTCGCGTGGGTAAAATAACAGGGGCAAGCCAAAAAAAAATTATTAAAAAAAAATTATTCAATATTTTTATTAATAATTTTTTATTTATTTTTTTAAAGTCAAGCAGTCACCATGTACACTACAGTATGGCTCGGCGGCCAGTCAAACGTTATTTTTATTTATTTAACAGATTGCAGAATGGGTACAATACAGTACGGCTCAATACACATTTACGATGAATTGAAAATGGGGGACCCTGATGTAAACAAGACGAAAGTCTTTCTCTGGTCTGCATCCCCTTAACAATTGTATGTATTGAGCTGTACTGTACTGTACCCATTCTGCAATCTGTTAATAAAGTTTTCATTCATTCACACACAATTGTATAAGGGGATGCAGACCAGAGAAAGACGTTTGTCTTGTTTACATCAGGGTCATTAATACTGCTGGAGCATTGGTACACTTTTGGTCCGATTTTTCCTTGCGCGATTTTGCGCGCCGCGTGGGAGCAAATTCGAGACACATATTCGGTTGCAAAAAGGTGTCCCACGGTCTCCTCTATGGCCGTGAATATCTTCACGCGGATCGGAATCACGGCGCGCCCGTGGGACACTTTTCCGTTTCGGCGAGTTTATTCCACGCTTTCTGTTTTCCTTTTCTAAGCATTTTAGGGGCTACATGTGAATCAGTAAAAGTTGCGGGACGCCCAGATGTTTCCACGATAGAAAGCTCGCGTGGATCCCATAATAGGCTCACTTAATACAGCGTTTTTAAAATCACGCGACATTTTCAGGGTCGCGAGCCGACCTTTTCCCCTCGTTTTCGATGATGGAAGTGATTTAGGAAAAGCTTCGGCACGCCGAGAGGTCCCCGTGGATTTAATCTCGCGAGGATCGGGGCAATATTCGGCCCGTGGGAACAGTTACGGGTTAATACAATGTTCAGAGTGCAGAGGGGAAAATATGGCACCTGCCCCGCCTCCAGGTGGAATATTATGCTGAACGTCTTCCTCCCAGCTCCGTTTTAAACTTTTAGGGTGTGGCCAGTGTCAGTCGGCTCGAATCTGATTGGCTAGGATCGGATTTGGAGTTTGGACTCACTCTATAATGCTGGAAGCCTGGAGAAAGAGACCTACCCACTGCTTCTCTCCTATACTAGCTGCAGTAGTGAGCACAGTCTGACAGTGTGTTAGAGGGAGTGAGAAGGAGAAGAGGGAGACATAAAAAAAAAAAAAAAAAAAAAAACACAGATGCACAGATGAATGTAAACTATATTAAAAAAAAATTATATTTTAATTTTTTTTTTTTTTCATATTTCATATTTCATAATTTGATATGAAATTTATAGGGAGGCATGGCTTCCGTTGGCTTCCACAAGGATTCGCCACTGGTCATGTCCAAGGGGTGTACTTGTACATCAAGCTGCCTCACGCTACGGAAAGGCTCCTGCCCCATGTGCCATTACGGCTCGAGAACCATTGGTTCTCAAAGGCAAAACTACTGTAACAGTGAACATTCAGGCAGACTTGAGATGTTATTTTATTTGTCACATATAAGGTACATGTACATTACAGTGAATGAATGAAGAGGGACATCCAAACAGGCCACCTTGTTTATGGTTTGATTCTGTGTTCTAAGCTTTGCATATAATTTCCCTTCTGAACTATAGTAAATTGTTTGACCTGCACCAGCTCATCACTGAACCTACAGTACCAGAGTTACCTCCCTTTCTCAGACCATAATCGACTTAATACTGGTCTCTGATAAACAAAGGATAACAAACAGCGGCGTTGTTGATTATGCACTAAGTGATCACCTTGCAATTTTCTGTACCAGAAAGGTACAGAGGGGTCATTTTGAGGGTCACAACAACATCAAAATCAGATCTTTAAAAAATTACAGCAAGGAAAGGCTCCAACCAACGTATCTTGCGCTCGGCCAATAGCAGCTAGGGGTGTTCGAGATTGATTTTGGCTCGCCTCGAAAATAGACGAGAGTAGCCGAGTGCAGCCGGGGGAGGAGTCAGAACGTCGGACACTTCAGATTTCACGAGATTTCAGATTTCAGGATCCCCCATTTTCAATTCATCATAACATATATGACATTGATTGATTGATTGATTGATTGATTGATTGATTGATTGATTGATTGATTGATTGATTGATTGATTGATTGATTGATTGAAAAGTGTATTAACAGATTGCAGAATGGGTACAGTACAGTACAGCTCAATACATACAATTGTTAAGGGGATGCAGACCAGAGAAAGACTTTCGTCTTGTTTCGGCTGTACATTGGAGGTGGGGGGTTGTCTCAGGTTTGGCATCCAACCAGATTGCAAATGTACTGTTGTGGAGCCTGATGGCCGCTGGTATGAAGAATGTAACGCCTACTGTAACCTAATGCAAGAGACGGCCCGCTGGATCTGTCTGCCACATCTGATGGCCGCACAATGAATGGCCCATCTGTTTGCTCCAATCAGGTTATCAGACCAATCAGATCAATCCACTACTGTACTACTGTATATATAAAGTGTTATAGTATAGTACAGTGTCATGTTGTGTTGCTGCCCAAAATGACTAAAATTAGCAAACAACACTCGAGAGATGTGCGCAGACTTCGATCTCAAGGCATGTCTACAAAACGAATTCAGCAACACCTTGCATCGGTCGGAATCCACGTTACACAGAACACAGTTTGGTCGCATTACAAAAGGAAAGAACCACGACCTTGAGCGCCACCTAAATTGTCTGAGTAAGTATTTGTTCTATCGATATTACAGTAGCACATACTGTGTACAGTAGTGAAATAATGTTGCCATTTTCATTTAATTATTTTTTAAAGCATCTTCATGGTTTAATAATGCAAACATATGTTGCAGGGACTTATTATAATCATCATATTGGCGTGACTGTGCATCAATTAATGTCCTCTTCTTTTTCTTTCTCTATAGCAATGTCATGGCTGCTATTGACGAGATGACCAAGGCCCGCGACTGCATGGTTGCAAGACAAGTCCAGAAACAGCTGGATGCCGTGTTTGGTGTCCGTGTCGGACTGAGTGCGATACGGGGAGCGCGTAGACGTCTTGGCTGGAAATGTGGCCAGACAAAATTCTGGCCAATGATTCGGGAACAGAATAAAGAATTACGACTTGCACAAGCTCACCTATGGCGTGACACATGTGAAACGTGGCATGACGTCATTTTCACAGACGAAAGCACTGTGTCACTCGAACATTTTGCTAGACAGTGCTTCTCCAAGAAAGGCCATCGAATGGTTAAACCAGCCCCAAAACACCCATTGAAACTGCATGTTTGGGGAGCGATTTCCAGAATGGGCAGGGGCCCTCTGGTAATTTTTGATGGGATCATGGACAGGGTGTTTTTTGAGGAATCCATCATCAAGGCAGCGGCCGGCCCCTACATATGTGCAACATTTGGGAGACGACACCGATTCTTCCAAGACAATGACCAAAAACACACAGCTGCATGACTTTGCATTGAAGCAGAGGGGATTAATTGGGTCAAAACGCCAGCTGAATCTCCAGATCTGAACCCCATTGAAATTGTTTGGCACATGCTGAAGGATTTCATTCGGAGAGAGGCGAAACCGCTCACCAAGGATGCTTTGGTGGATGCCATCAACTTTTTTGGGCAAATAAACTCACCATAGAAACGTGCAACAACCTCATAACTGGTTTGGCAAAGGTTTTGCCATTAATTATAGAAAATAATGGAGGTCAAAGCGGAAAATAGAATAATGAAAGAAGAAAGGGGGACCCTGATGTAAACAAGACAAACGTCTTTCTCTGGTCTGCATCCCCTTAACAATTGTGTGTATTGAGCCGTAGCCTACTGTATTGTACCCATTCTGCAATCTGTTAATAAAATTGTCATTCATTCATTCATTCATTCATCACTATTTTTTTTTACTGTAAAAAAATAAGTTTTATCTATTCTATTCTACTATTTTATTGCACTGCACTATTTTACTCTGTCTATTTTATCTTACTATTTGTATTATTGTCTATTTAAAACTGAATCAAACCATAAACAAGGTGGCCTGTTGGGATGTCCCTCTTCATTCATTCACTGTAATGTACATGTACCTTATATGTGACAAATAAAATAACATCTCAGTTAAGGCAACTCAAATATTGTTATTTGTATTTCTATCAGACTTTTTAAAACTAATTCCACTATATGATCCATGTTTGATCCACGTCTGTAAGCAGAATAAAACCACACTCTACTGCTCCAGCACCTAATTCCGTGTCGGTCCTGGATGAGACAGCATGCAGGACAGAATAGGAGAGGTCACACTGGTCACACCATTTTCTTTTTAACATTTCTATAACCTTTATTTACCCAGGCAAGCAAGTAAGAACAAATTCAGATTTTATTTATTGTCAAAAGTATGCATAATGTTGTGTTAATTCCACAACAAGAGATATGTAATGTTAATTAACTGAAATTATTCCATTCGGGGGGGGGGGGGGGGGGAACCCTGCATATATCGGTATCTATTCTATTCTACTATTTTATTGCACTGCACTATTTTACTTTATTTTGTATGTACAGTGATACAGGTATAAAGACACTATGGTAGTGGTCATACTAGCCAGTAGGCGTACTAGTAAGAGTAGGTAAGGGATGTACAGATATAGATATAGTATCTACAGATATGTAAATGTTATTAACAGAATCAGCTAGTTGACCAAAAGAGCTATGCAAGGCTAAATAATAACGTTTAGATAATAAAAAGTGTGTTTTTTTCAAGTCCGCTTTATTTGAACTCTGCAGAGGAACGACAAACTTTTCAATGTATACACTCCAGACATAGCTAGCGATCCAGTACGGTTCCATCCTCCGTTGTTGACAAGCTTATTGGTTTATCAGTCATGCCTGCAAAAAAGAAAAATTGTATGAAGCACAATCTCAGGAAGCTCATTACAGAACCAAGTGTTTCACTGTAATGTACATGTACCTTATATGTGACAAATAAAACAACAATACAGTACAGCTCAATACACACAATTGTTAAGGGGATGCAGACCAGAGAAAGACTTTCGTCTTGTTTACATCAGGGTCCCGCATTTTCAATTCATAGTGATATATATTTTTGGTCATACACTTACAATATTTAGCAGCTGGGAAATACATTATTTGATGTATTCAGGGCCATTTCACGTTGATTCTAAACGTTACACATTACATCCTGCTAAATGAACGTTAGCTAATGTTACGGCCAGTGTTGAAAAGCCTTGCGGTCGAGGGACATAACTGCAGTAAACAAACTAACGTTAAACCTAAGTTAACCTAAGTTCACTTACCAGTAAATTCATTACAGGATCCACACACAGGACAGCCTGATCACAAGAGTCGACAGTCCAGTTTACATTTCCTCCAACCAGAGCCTAACTAGAGCCACAGTCTGCGAATCAGAGGCAGAGTAGGGGCGGGTCTTCGGTGCCAGCACGTTAGGTTGTCTCAACGTAAAGAATAATACTGTACTGTACATCTAGCTGATTATCCATAAAAAACGCACGTTAATCGAAAATACCACACCATTACTGTACCAATGACAGTCAAATAATCAACAGAAAAGCATTACATTGCAAAATAATATGTCCAAGACTGTAGTGTCGCATGCACACACACACACACACATACTGTAGGATAGTTCCCTCTCTCCACCGTGTAACTCGACTCCCCCTACTGGTTGAACCAGGCAGTGCAGCGTCAGCAGCCGTCAACTCGCATCAAATAGCGTCATCAAGCTTGATACCGGCGGGAGAGACCTCGTTTTCCAGTCCCACATCTGTAGTCATTCTTATTTTAGGCTACTCACGTGATTCTACACATAAACTCCTTTAGTGGAGGTTTATTGTTTTACTTTTTCCAATATAAACTCCTTTTATTAGGAGGTGTCCTTTTGGGCTATTTACTTTTATACTATACCTCTTTATTGAGAGTAGTTCTGTTTTTTGGGACTTGATTTATTTTCTTAATTACTCACTTTGAGATTTCCACCTTTAAAGGTTGTTTTCTGTTGTTACATTTTTCCCCTCTCCTAAAATACCTGTGTAAGCAGTCTAGTGGTTGTCCATTTTACGGATAACTTTAAAAGTCCCTGTTATCTGCGCATGACCCCCACACACACACATACACACAGCCCTCACAGAATGAAAAAAGCCATGACTGGGTCAGCAGATAACACAGGTCTCGAACAAGCACTAGCTGCGCAGCGTCAAGGATTGCTTTCACATGAGGAAGCTATCATACAATTACAACAAGCTCTCATGGTGCAACAGCATGGGGAGATGTATGAAGGATTGCGCAAGATGGATAGTTCCATGCGTGATTTGGCTGACCGCATAGTCAATGCACAATTACCTCCCCCTCACCAGAGCCCACCTAATGTCTCTCAAGCACTACTCACAGGCCCCCGGTCATTACCTTGTGAGGCTAAAGTCCAGCTCCCCTCACGCTTTAATGGGGAGTCAGGTAAATGCCGTGGTTTTCTGGCACAATGCCAAATAGTGTACAGAGCCCAGCCTTCTCGTTTTCAGTCTGAGGATTCACGTGTTGCCCTAATTATATCCCTGTTGGAGGGACCTGCCCTCGATTGGGCTGTTCCACTCATATGGGCTCAGGCTCCAGTTTTAAACGACTCACAGGGACTCATGAATGAGATGGAGATAGTTTTTGATCATGAACTCTACGATAAAGAGGTCGCCATGAAGCTGACGCGCATGCGCCAGGGCGCCAGTAGTGTAGCTGAGTTTTCCATCGCTTTCAGGACACTGGCTGGGGCTACAGGCTGGCCTGAGGGACCACTCATCACTTTGTTCACCAACGCGTTATCTAATCAGGTTAAAGATGCTTTGGCGGTTGTGGGATCTCCAGACACTCACGGAGACATGGTTCACGTCGGCGACTCCGGACAAAAACGTATCTCCCTCGGATGCCTTCACAGTATTACGTGCAGATCGTACCGCTGCCTCAGGAAAGAGCATCGGCGGCGGGGTCTGCCTCATCACGAACAATTCCTGGGTTAATCCCGAGGGGGTGCATGTTCTCTCGAACTCCTGTTCCCCGGACATGGAACATCTTTCTACCCTGTGTCGTCCGTTTCACCTCCCGAGGGAGTTCACCGCGGTCATCATGACCGCCGTATATATTCCCCCACATGCGAATACGGGCAAAGCGCTGGGAGAACTACACGATTACCTCAACAGACACCAGATCAAACATCCAGACGCAGCGATGGTAGTGGCCGGCGATTTCAACCAGGCAAACCTGAAGAAAGTGATGCCGTCCTTTTTTCAGCACATCGCTTGCTCCACCAGAGGGAAGAACACACTCGACCACTGTTATTCCCCGTTCAGAGCCGGCTACAAGGCAGTAGCCGCTCCGCCATTAACGGGGTCCACAAGCTCGAGCGACCACGACTCCATTTAGCTATTTCCGGCATATCAACAGAGATCACGTGACGCCGAAGTGGACCGACGAATCAGAGGCCACGCTCCAGGACGTGTTTACAGATACGGATTGGGATATGTTCAAAGGAAGCGCCAGTGACGTCAGCGAGCTCGCAGACACAGTGGTGAGCTACATTACAACAATAGCCGATGGTATTGTCCCCAGAAAAACGGTGCAGGTTTTCCCAAACCAGAAACCGTGGGTGGACAGCACTATTAGAGCAGCTCTGAACTCTCGTATCACCACCTACAACCTGGGTAGAGAGTCAGGAAACATGGAGGAGTATAAGGCTTCAGTCTATACTCTACGCAAGGCTGTTAAACTTGCTAAGAGGACATATGCTGACAAACTGGAGACACAAATGGCACAAAACGACACAAGAGGATTATGGCAGGGACTGAAGACAATAACTGACTATAAAGTCAGCGCCCCCTCAATGGGGAGCGACGACGCCTCCCTCGCGGACAAGCTCAACATCTTCTACGCTCGGTTTGGTGTAGACAGTGGCGCTGCTGGCTCTCCGGCTAGTGACGTCACTGGCGCGCCGGCTGTTGTGGAGGGGGGCAACCGCAGGGGGGCGGGGACGCTCTCTCGTTGTCGGAACACAGTGTGAGAAGAGCATTTATGCAGGTGAACACCAGGAAGGCTGCTGGCCCAGATGGCATAACAGGACGCATACTCAAGTCCTGCTCCAACCAGCTGGCCCCAGTGTTCACCGCCATATTTAATCAATCCCTGGCGGAGTCAGTGGTCCCTGCCTGCTTCAAGATGTCTACCATCATCCCTGTACCGAAGAAACCCTCCCCAACATGTCCAAATGACTACAGACCGGTGGCACTCACCTCTGTGGTCATGAAATGTTTCGAGAGGCTGGTCAAGGACCACATTTGTGCCTCCCTCCCCAGTGATATGGACCCTATGCAATTTGCATACAGGACAAACAGGTCCACCGACGACGCGGTCTCCCAGGTACTGCACAGCACCCTCTCGCACCTTGACCGTCAGAAGGGGGGCTATGTGAGACTGTTGTTCATTGACTACAGCTCAGCGTTCAACACCATAGTCCCCACCAGACTGGTGGACAAGCTGATCGACCTAGGTCTGAGCTCCGCCCTGAGCGCCTGGGTACTGGACTTTCTGAGCGAGAGACCCCAGGCGGTCAGGGTGGGGGGTCAGACCTCCAACACCATCACCCTGAGCATCGGGTCCCCCCAGGGCTGTGTTCTGAGCCCCCTGCTGTACTCACTCTACACACACGATTGTGTGGCCAAGTTCAAGTTTCAAGTTTCAAGTTTCTTTAATAGTTGTCATACAGAAGTACAGAATACTTTTGTACAAAATGCTTCTTACTGTTGCGCTCCAGAGACTGTGCAAGACAAGATAAGTATGAAATAAAAACATAGTAAAATTAGAAGTAAAAAAAGAGGTCACAGTGTTCAGTTTAGACATATGTACAATGTTCGATGCAGAATAGACGTAGTTACCATACAATATACAATACTGTGCAGTGTACTAATATACAATACTATATAGTGCAAGGCAGAAATGTAGAAATGGGACGAGGTGCAATTTAGGTACAATTCACAGTAGGTGTACGAGTTGTAGTGCAAATCCTTTATCAATAAATATAAAGTGTAAGTGTGTTTGTGTGATCTAAAGTGTGGAGAGTGGGTGCTGCAGTGTGTTGTTTGTTTGAGTGAGTGTGTGCGTGTGGGTGTGTGTGCTGTGTGCATTTGATGGTTGTTGCATAGTGATTATTGTTCGTTTAGCGATTATTGTTCGTTTAGCAGCCTGATGGCCTGGGGATAGAAGCTTCTTCTGAGTCTTTCTGTGCTCGCCTTAAGACTCCGGTATCGCTTGCCTGACCGCAGCAGTTCAAAGAGGCAGTTGTTCGGGTGGCTCGAGTCCTTAATAATTCTCTTAGCCTTCCCCTTGCACCGCTTGATGTAAATGTTCTGGAGGGTGGGAAGCCCCCCTCCAATTGTGCGTTCGGCTGAACGTGTCACTCTTTGTAGTCTGCTACGGTCTTGTGCAGTGCTATTCCCAAACCAGGAGGTGATGTTGCCGGTCAGGATGCTCTCTATTGTACATGAGTAGAAGTTCCTAAGGATCTTCTGACTGACTTGGAACTTCCTTAGGCGCCTGAGGAAGTAGAGGCGTTGTCGTGCCTTCTTCACAACACTGTCAATGTGTGTGGTCCATGTCAAGTCCTCGGATATGTGGGCTCCGAGGTACTTGAAACTGTTCACTCTCTCAACCGGTGCCCCGTCGATGCTGAGGGGGCTATAGTCCTTGACCCCCGACCTCCTGAAGTCCACAATCATCTCTTTTGTTTTGCTGACGTTCAGGGAGAGGCAGTTCTCCTGACACCACTGTGACAGGTTCTCTACCTCTTCCAGGTAGGCCCTTTCGTCGTTGGCAGAGATCAGGCCCACCACTACTGTGTCATCAGCAAATTTGATGATGGTGTTGTTGTTCCGCTGTGCTACGCAGTCATGTGTGTACAGGGAGTAGAGGAGGGGGCTCAGAACACAGCCCTGGGGGGCCCCTATGTTGAGCGTGATGGATGAGGAGGTGCAGTTGCCGGCTCTTACCACCTGGGGTCTGCCCGTCAGGAAGTCCAAGACCCACTGGCACAGGTCATAGTTCAAGCCCAGGTCCCTGAGCTTGGCTATGAGTTTGGAGGGGACTATGGTATTGAATGCTGAGCTGTAGTCGATGAACAGTTCAGCTCCAACTCCATAGTGAAGTTCGCAGACGACACGGTGGTGGTGGGGCTGATCTCGGACAACGACGAGAAGGCCTACCGGGAGGAGGTTGAGGTACTGGAACGCTGGTGCCAGGACAACAGCCTGCTCCTGAACATTGGTAAAACCAAGGAGCTGATCGTGGATTATAGGAGAGGACAGCAGGAGACGCACACACCACTGATGATTAATGGGGCTACCGTGGACAGGGTGAGCAGCTTTAAGTACCTGGGGGTCCACATCTCAGAGGACCTGACATGGTCAACACACATAGACACAGTAGTAAAGAAGGCGAAACAGCGCCTCTACCACCTGAGACAGTTAAGGAAGTTCAGAGTATCGGGGAAGATACTCCAGTCCTTCTACTCAGGAGCTGTAGAGAGCATCCTGACCGGAAACATCACTGCCTGGTATGGAAACAGACGCCTGCGAACCCCAGCTACTAGGACAGAGCGGCTTAGGCTCAGCTTCTTCCCCCAGGCCATCAGAGCCATGAACAATGAACATTGAGTGCTCAGAACATTGAACTATCCACACACAAGCACACATGAACACACACACGCCAAAGGAAAGGACACTTTAAATTAGAATAACAGGAACAGTGTATTGCACTACCAAAGCTAACTAGCATGTCCCATATGCTCTGTAAATAACTATGTACAGATACTGAGATGTCACTCCATGTTACCTGTTACCTGTTTACTGCACAATGTTGTTTTTTCATTTTTTGATTCTATTATATGTTGTACCACTGTATTGCACATCGTTGCGGGCAAGACCACCCGCATTTCATTGTATACCTGTATGCCGTGACAATTAAAACTCTTGACTTGACTTGACTTGACACACTGGTCACTACCGCCATACGCGTTGATAACCGGATCAGAGACCGTGAGCGTGAGAGTCGGGGTCAACGTTTTCGTGTCCCGCTGGAGGAAGTTTCGCCCTTTCCTCCACAATGCCTATGCAGGTGGACAGCACTTCTGTGCGTGACTCCAGGCAGACTGGTTCTCATGTGGACTGGTGCCGGTACTGCAGGAGAAAAGGTCACACGAGGGTGGAGTGTCTGAAACTGAAGGGAAACGGTCAGTCTCGCTAGTGGGCCGAGAGACACTAGTGAGACATCACATCACCCCCTTTCGAACCTTTTTGCCTGTGGTTTTAGGCTGGAATAGGCAGTCTGTTAAGGTTGACGCCTTTTTAGACTCAGGGGCAGTGGACAGTTTCATCGATTCCAGATGGGCTGAGGACTCTAAAATACCTGTACATTCCCTCCATAAGCCCTGTAGTGTCACAGCGCTTGATGGACGGCCATTGAGTACAGGCAGTGTCACCAAAAGAACCAATTATTTATCTATGCGGGTTGCTTATGGGAACCATTCTGAGCGCATTCGATTATTTTTGGTGGATTCCCCCATGTATCCCATTGTGCTGGGTCATTATTGGCTTAGTAAACACAAGCCACAGATAAATTGGGGTGAGGAGAGGGACACTGTCATGCAGTGGGGCTCCCAATGCCCAATTCCTCCGTCACCCATTAGTTATGATCAGTTTAGTGAGAGCGGTTGTGATCCTGTTGAAGCAGTGGGCGGTCTTGGTTTCCAGAGCCCACTCTCTCAACCATTGCACTCCCAGCCATCTGTCGATCAGGATGGGAGTTTGGAATGGGATCCACAGTTTGATTGGGACTCCCTCGGTGAGGAGGTTCTGGCGGAGGACAGTTTAGACAGTTTAGAGCAGGGGTAGGCAACCTTAGGCACGCGTGCCTGCATAGGCACGCGGGGGCATTTGCATAGGCACAGGGGGCAGCAGAAAAAAAAATAAATAAAAAAAAATTAAAACATTATACATTTTTTTCTTTTTTTTTTGCTTTGAAATATTATAGTGAAATATTTTGCACTGTTGTCGCATTTATCTTGTTGAAATCCTCCCGCAGGTTCTTTTTACTACCCCATATTTAATTGAGACCCTTTATTTGTTTATTATTTCAATTTAGCTGGAAATACATTGCTACATCATTCAGTAACATTTGCAGAGCCTTATAACAAAAACATTATTACGGTCACCATTGTGACCAGTGGGATTAATCAACAAATTTTATTATTTATTTTTCTATTTCATTGAACATTGCACATGTTAAAAGCCATTTTTTTACTCAAAATGTGAGTATTACCAAGTCAACTTGTGTTCTTAAAACAATGACAATAAACATAGTTTTATTAGGTTGAAATAATGTGGTTATGTACTTATTTTTCTGTTAATTTATTATGGATTGAAAACTTAAAACCTTAATGCACAGTAACTGAACTCAATATTTTTAAGTTCTGGTAACTTATTATTATAATTTTTTTTACAGTGTAGTCTTGCGATCAATCAAAACTTATTTACACGATATACCTCACATTCACCCTCCATTCACATCCTGGTGTTCTCCTGGTGTTCTCCATTAGGCCTGTAGGTGGAGCTATGACAGCACACGTACAGTACACACACCGATGGTGTGTGATGTGTCCAAAAATGAATCGGCAAATGTGAGTGAAATGGTCGCACTGTATGCAGCTGTTTGTCTGCATTGCATTCCCCCCCCCAACTCAGATTTAGGGTTGATACAACCATCATAATAATATTGTTAATAATAACAATAACAATAATGATGTAATAATGTAAAAATTATCATTAAAAATACCTGATTATGAGAAAAAAAATTTACGATGCATGGAATATTGTTGAGGCACACTAGTTACAACTATATTTCAAACAGGCACTCCATGTCAAAAAGGTTGCTGACCCCTGGTTTAGAGGCTCTGTGTGAGGACTTCTCCTCGCTTACCTGTACAGTTGACCCCCTCATGGAGAGCACCAACATCATGAGCGTGGAGTCACACCCGTTACCAGAGGGAGTTCCCACTGTCTATGCTGACCTCAGTGAGGTGTTTAGCAAACAAAGGGTTAGCATCCTGCCACCGCACCGACCTTATGATTGCGCCATCGAATTGCAGCCGGGCTCTATTCCCCCTCGTGGTTCCTTGTACTCGTTGTCGGTCCCCGAAAGCGCAGCTATGAACACCTACATCAAGGAGGCTGTGGCTACCGGTTTTATTAGACCTTCCACTTCACCTGCGGGTGCTGGATTCTTTTTCGTGGGAAAAAAGGATGGAGGACTGAGACCCTGCATCGACTACAGAGGTCTGAACAGCATTACAGTAAAAAAAACAGTATCCCCTTCCCCTGATGAACTCGGCCTTCGAACGCCTCCAGGGGGCATCCATTTTTACCAAACTTGATCTCCGCAATGCCTACAATCTGGTGCGCATACGCCAAGGGGATGAGTGGAAGATAATGGTCACTACGAATACCTGGTGATGCCATTTGGTCTTACTAATGCCCCTTCAGTTTTTCAGGCGTTAATCAATGACGTGCTCAGGGAGATGTTGGAGAAGTTTGTTTTCGTCTACTTAGATGACATTCTGATATTCTCCAAGTCCATTTCTGACCATGTCAAACATGTCAGGCAGGTCTTGAGGTGCCTTTTGGATGCACGGTTGTTTGTGAAGGCTGAGAAGTGTGCCTTCCATGTCCGCTCTGTGTCTTTTCTGGGATTCATTGTATCTGAGGGGAGGATTCAAATGGACCCCAAGAAGGTGTCAGCAGTGACAGACTGGCCTACACCCGTCTCGGTCAAGCAGGTGCAACGATTCCTAGGATTTGCAAACTTCTACCGTTGTTTTATTCGTAATTTCAGTTCAGTGGTAGCACCTATCACTGCACTCACCAGGAAGACAGCACCTTCCCATTTCCAGTGGACTCCCAAGGCTGAGGCAGCGTTCATTGAGCTTAGGAGAAGGTTCAGTTCTGAGCCTATCCTCATTACTCCTAACCCATCCCTGCCATTTATCGTCGAGGTGGATGCTTCTGAGCTTGGAGTCGGAGCTATTCTGTCTCAACGCTCATCGTCCGACGGTAAGGTACACCCATGTGCATACTATTCACGTGGGCTCTCGCCGGCTGAAAGAAACTATGATGTTGGGGACAGAAAGCTGTTGGCGGTCAAGTTGGCATTGGAGGAGTGGCGCCATTGGCTAGAGGGAGCTGAACACCCATTCACAGTCTGGACAGACCATACAAATTTTGAATATATCCAGGGTGCTCAGAGGAGAAACTCGCGACAGGCTCGCTGGTCACTGTTTTTCTCTCGGTTTAATTTCCTCCTGACGTACCGTCCCGGGTCTAAAAATATCAAGCCGGATGCTCTTTCCCGGTTATATGATGGATCAGAAGAGGACCGTCCTCCTGAGCCCATTGTTCCTGCAGGACAGATCCTAGCTCCTGTGACATGGAGCATTGACTCTGCTGTGCGGAGGGCACAACGTTTGGAACCAGATCCGGGTGGGGTGCCCCCGGGTCGGTTATTTGTACCAAACAGCATTCGTTCTCAGGTGTTGAAGTGGGGCCACTCCTCTCGGCTGACAGGACATCCCGGTGTGCACAGAACTCGTGACTTCTTGGCCAGAAGATTCTGGTGGCCTGGTATGATGAAGGACATTCGGGAATTTGTGGCAGCCTGCCCCGTTTGTGCACAGAACAAAGTTTCTCAACAGTCACCACCAGGGCTGCTTCATCCTTTGCCCATTCCTAATCGTCCGTGGAGCCACATCGACATGGATTTTGTGACTGGTCTGCCTCCTTCTGGTGGTCACAGTGTCATCATGGTGGTGGTGGATAGGTTCTCCAAAGCAGCTCACTTCATTCCGCTGGTCAAGCTGCCATCTGCTCAGGAGACCGCTCAACTGTTGGTTGACCATGTCTTCCGAATTCATGGCATCTGCCAGGACGTGGTGTCGGACCGTGGACCCCAGCTTACTGCTCGGTTTTGGAAGGCATTCTGTGCTATACTGGGTGCGACGGTTAGCCTGTCATCAGGGTTCCACCCGGAGAGCAATGGGCAAACAGAGCGCACCAACCAGTCTATGGAGAGTACGCTTCGCTGCTTGGTCTCCTCCAATCCGACCACTTGGAGTCACATGTGCAATGCATCCACTGGTCTCTCCCCATTTGAGGTTCAGTTTGGGTATCAGCCTCCACTGTTTCCTGAACAGGAGAGGGACGTGGGGGTGCCATCTGCCGAGGCGTTTATCCGTCGGTCTCGGGCAACATGGAAGAGGGTGCGTTTGGCTCTTGTGCGTGCTGCGGCCCGGCACAAGTGGTCGGCGGATGTACACCGTCGCCCTGCGCCTTCCTACTGTGTGGGCCAACAGGTGTGGCTTTCCACACGCGACCTTCCATTACGGGTGGAGTCGCGCAAACTCGCTCCCCGTTTTGTGGGCCCTTTCACTATTGTTCGCAAGATAAACCTAGTCACGATGCGTCTTCGGTTACCCTCGTCGATGAGGGTACACCCTACATTTCACGTATCCCGCCTTAAGCCGGTTCGGAGGAGCAGGTTGGTTCCTGCAGAGAGACCTCCACCTCCCCCTCGATTCGTTGATGGCCAACCTGTGTATACTGTACGGCGTATCCTGT
Organism: Notolepis coatsorum; assembly: GCF_963971535.1. Classification (NCBI taxonomy): domain Eukaryota; kingdom Metazoa; phylum Chordata; class Actinopteri; order Aulopiformes; family Paralepididae; genus Notolepis; species Notolepis coatsorum. The sequence goes on from NC_140165.1 coordinate 224,437,706, forward strand.
CCAGTAGGCGGGTTGGTAGGGGTATACAGTACCTGGTGGACTGGCAGGGTTATGGGCCAGAGGAACGCACGTGGGTTCCGGCCAGGGACATCTTGGACCCTGAGCTTGTTCGGGAGTTTCAGAGACGTGTCTGGAGCCGCCCCCTAAAGGGGGGGTCCTGTTATGGTTTTTGCCTTATTTCACCTTTCTGTGAGGGACAGCTGTCTATTTTTGCTTTATTTCACCTCTCTGTGAGGGATAGCTGTCAATCCCTGTTGCCTGTGGTTAATTGCCTCATGGGTCGGCAGGTGTGTCGGCTTGATTACAGCTGATGCAGTGCAGCTGTGCCTATGGCCATGTGGAGTATATTTAAGTTTGGAGATCGCAGTGTCAACTGCTTTTTCATTTCCTAGTGTTGGCTGTCCTTTTGGTCACGTTCATTATATTGAAGTGTAGTCTGATTTCTGATTCAGAATTGAGCTTTATGGTAGTCATTCTTATTTTAGGCTACTCACGTGATTCTACACATAAACTCCTTTAGTGGAGGTTTATTGTTTTACTTTTTCCAATATAAGCTCCTTTTATTATGAGGTGTCCTTTTGGCTTATTTACTTTTATACTATACCTCTTTATTGAGAGTAGTCCTGTTTTTTGGGACTTGATTTATTTTCTTAATTACTCACTTTGAGATTTCCACCTGTAAAGGTTGTTTTCTGTTGTTTAATTTTTCCCCTCTCCTAAAATACCTGCGTAAGCAGTCTAGTGGTTGTCCGTTTTACGGATAACTTTAAGAGTCCCTGTTATCTGCTCATGACCCACACACACACATACACACAGCCCTCACACTTTGTGTATCGTATTCACTGTTTGCACATGTTATTCAATGCTAGCGACAATAATGCTTGCTAGCATAACATTAGCTTTCTAGCTGATGACAACAAAGAACAAACTAGTTCCAGGTATTAATCAAATTCTCGAGTGTCACAAGTGTTAATGTTGAAAACTCAGGAAAACATGAATAAATGCTCCTTATTTTCTTAATTTATCCTTGGCCATCGCCCATGGTATAAAAGAGCTGGACATTAACATATTTTACTGGACTCTGTGGATGCAACCATTGCTGAGGCAGTGCTCACGCCTCAGCCTCGTCTATTAAAATATGTTAATATACAACTCATCCGGCATTATCCCGTACTTATTGACCCCCCACATTACATGTTTTTGTATTTGGTTTTGACACATTTAGTGGTTCATACAGCTTACCGGTAATGCTGCTTATCGGCGGTGTTATTCCATTTTACGGCAGTAGATGTGGTGCGGTGGTGTCTTCATGTTGAAGCTCACAAGAGGCACCAGGTCCATCGGGACACACACTCAGTGGTTGCAGGTCAGCCATACTGAGAAGACTCTTTGTCATCACAACTTAATTGTACTTTTATTCAGATATTCAGTGTTTCCCAATTAAAATATGTGGCACCAGAATCCCAGTGTCGGCATTCTGAGCTACAAGATATCTCATATAAGATAACATATAGACGTAACAGACAATATCTGATATTAGGCCATGGTTAGACTAGGGGTTTTTGTTTTCGTTTTGGTGGCGAATGAATACGTTTGCTGTCCCAGTTAAATAGAAATGCCGTTTTGGCAGGAAAACGCGTTGCCCTACTGACAACGCTAATAAGGTGTTTTCGTTTTGGATACTCGCCAAAACTCGCCGACAACGTGTCATGTAATCTGCGCGGAGCCGTTGTTGCTCAACGCCCATGCGCAGTAGATACCGACATCTGCGTGCCCTCACCAACGTCCGGTGACGACAGAGCAGTCCCAAATAGCTGCAGCTACCATGTGTTGTCAAGTTATTGTTATAAGGACCCCAGTCCAAGGTACAACAGTCTGCATTCCCTTAACAATTGTTTGTATTGAGCCGTATTGTATTGTACCCATTCTGCAATATGTTAAATAAAGTTTACATCCATTCATTCTGCTAGCATTAACGATTGCATGAGCAGCTGGCTAACGTGAGCTAACGTTAGCTATCAGACCCTGTTAGCTCAGAGCTCCTCTTTCAATCTTAACAAGCATTAAACAAAATGGCCCAGTCATCTATTCACCTTTGTTTAATACATGAGGCGTTGTCTAATGTTATCTAGCTACTGATAGCTCCTGATATCATCAGTTTGGTGCTGGCTGGCTAACGTGAGCTAACGTTAGCTGCTAGCCACAATGCTATACTGTTCTACTGGCATATTCCATTCACATTAGCATGTAGCTAACAACATCGGAGATCTTTTTGTGAGACTAAACTATCCGCTCTTGGTAGTCAATTGTGTTGATGTTAGTTTTGTTTCATTAACAAATGAGAGGCAGAACACACAGTGAATGTATCCGTTTTGTTTATTGCACTTTTATTGTACTTTCTTTGCTGAAATATAAGTGCTACATTGGCTAAACAGCTCACGGAGGCATTTAAAGATGGTGGCTTGTTGATTTTTTTTGCAGGAAGTGTATTGGCACATCCAAGGTAACTACCTCCCCGCGCATGCTCCGTGCTGAATTCGAGACGCGATCCGTTGCGGTCTGACCACGCCTCGTTCTGACAAAACGAAAGTGCTCAGATCGCAAAACAAATGTCTAACTCGGCTGTCACTACGTTGCGCTCTGGAAAGCGAAACTCATCTCGAAAACGAAACGAAAACACCCTAGGTGTAACCGACGCCTTAGTGTCTTATATCCAAATCGTTTAAAGGAAAACTCCAACATTTTGGGAAATTAGCTTATTTGCCATCTACCCTGGAGTTAGACAAGAGGATACCTTTTTCTTCTCTGTGCATGCAGTAGGAGTAGGAAGCCGTTGGGAACTAGGCTAATGGAGGAACCTACTTCCAGTGACTGACGCTAAGCTAGGCTAATGGTGCGCGTCTTCCTACTCCTACTGCATGCACAGAGAAGAAAAAGGTATGTATCTTAACACTCCAACATTTTGGGAACCCTGGAGTTAGACAAGAAGATGCATACCTTTTTCTTCTCTGTGCATGCAGTAGGAGTAGGAAGACGTTTGGAACTAGGCTAATGGAGGAACCTACTTCCAGTGGCTGACGCTAAGCTAGGCTAACGGTGCGTGTCTTCCTACTCCTACTGCATGCACAGAGAAGAAAAAGGGTATGCATCTTCGTGTCTAACTCCAGGGTAGATGCCAAATAAGCTAATTTCCCAAAATGTTGGAGTTTTCCTTTAAGGACTTATGCCTCACATTCACCCATTCACACACCACATAGCATATTGACATAACAAGAGGTGATCTGATGAATGAATGAATGAAAACTTAATTTAACAGATTGCAGAATGGGTACAATACAGTACGGCTCAATACACACAATTGTTAAGTGGATGCAGACCAGAGAAAGACGTTTGTCTTGTTTACATCAGGGTCCCCCATTTTCAATTCATAGTGACATTTATGACATACACAACATACATGACATCATGACATTTATGGCATAGGGACATACATGACATACAGGTATATAGTACTGTTACATTTGTGACATACTGTATACGATATGTAAATATACAGTACTGTTACCCATAGATCCTAACAGAGAATATATACATATTCATATACAGATGGGAAGGATACTGTACATTAGGAGGGGGTGGGTGGGTGGGAGAGAAATATTATACATACGGTGGGGAGAGAATATATACATACGGTGGGGAGGAGACTGTACATTAGGAGGGGGTGGGTGGGAGAGAAATATACATACGGTGGGGAGAGAATATATACATACGGTGGGGAGGAGACTGTCTATTAGGAGCAGTGTTGGGCAAGTTACTTTTAAAAAGTAACCAGTTACAGTTACTAGTTACTTCTTCCAAAAAGTAACTAAATTACTTACTCAGTTACAAATTATATAAGTAACTAGTTACTTCAGAAAGTAACTATTGCTTAACAATTTTTTTTACATAAACAACATACACAAATCTAAACCATTTTAATGTTGCTGTGGGACAAAGTGAGATTAGCCTCCAATCAAATGCCATGTATGTAGATATTATAATTACTATGTTTATATAGTGGATCATACAAATACAAACACAATAGATGTTTTGGAACTTTTGATATGTATTGCCCTTCAACAGGCCACAACTGGGCAACATTAAAGTATGCACTGTACCAAAAAAAATAACAAATATACTGATTGATTGAACATTTTAATTAACAGATTGCAGAATGGGTACAGTACAGTACAGCTCAATAGACACAATTGTTAAGGGGATGCAGACCAGAGAAAGACTTTCATCTTGTTTACATCAGGGTCCCCCATTTTCAATTCATAATGAATTGTAAGTAAGGGTGCAATTAGCACCGTGCAATCCATTCTTTGTGGATCCCGCCCCATGTGTTATAGAAACACAGAATGCTAACGTTTGGTGGGTCTCATACTGTACATTCTGCACCTGCGCGCACGTCGTGGCACTTTGCGCTCGTCTACCGGGACGGGCTGCATCTTTCGAGGATCATCCAAAGTACCATTTGAAAGTTGAATTTTCCGCCTTTCGATCGCCACCACACTCAACCAGCTGCGTGCTTCGGGTCTCGAGTTACATGGCGATATATCCGGCAAGCGCCATTTGACAGGCCACTCTGTCTAATGACCACTTCCGGTTTAGAACTGACCAATCACCGCTGATGGCAAAAATGATTGATCACCATTGTAGCCAACGAGAGAGGGGGAAGGTGATGAAAGTTGACGAAGAAGTCTGTTGTTGTCAGAATGAATTCAGAATGAATGGAAGTGGATCACCATTTTTGTATAGATTTTTATATTTTATATAAATATATATATGCTATCAGGCTATGGAACCGCAGTGTTTTCCAGCTATACCTCTATGCTGGAACTTAAAAAACAAGAATCTGGCAACAAGTCAACAAAAAAGTAAGGACAAATATTTTATTTCAGTGTGTTCAAACCTCTGTTTCTCCAATACATTAGCACTCAAAGTGATTTGTCTTTACTGACTTAGCAACAGCAGAATGTTACCTTTCAAAAGAGACCAGATTCATGCATGTGCTATAAGTATAAAGTATAAAGCTAAGCGTTGCAAAAAAGGTATGCAAATCGCTTTCTTTTTCTGCAAAATGGGGGGTAAGCTTAAAGGATATAAACACACCATGTGTTAATATAAACACACCATGTGTAAATAACAACACAGCATGTGTTAACACATTCAGCGCCGTTCACGCATATACGTGTTTGTCCGCCAATCCAATAACACCAACCACGTATATACGTTATTGGATCGTTATTTCTTTTATTTGCTATTTCCATTCATAAATCACGCAGGAACGCTGTGGTACCATGCAATGTGTCTGAGATTGCAAAGGTCCAATACCGCCGCCTGGTGGTATGCGGCCGATGTCGCACTTCCTTTCTGATTCTGTGTATGACTCTGTCTATCATTGAATTTTTGAGTAACGTGGACCGAGGGGTATACCCAATCACATTGAATCGCTTTGGGGACGCCAGATTCATTATGCTGTGGGCCCGTGTGGGGGGTTATGGGATGGGCCAAATGGACATACGATCTAGCAGATGGCAATCAAATAATTGGAATATTCTTTTTGGAATCTCATCAGCCACAGGTAAGAGCAATTTAACGTCAATTTCTTCTTGGTTGTGCATTGTTTTCATAGCCATCGCCCTGATCAGCGTATGCTGTTGTACTAACGAATGCCGTTATTGACAATTAATTAATCAGAAACGACCCCCACCCCCTTTCATGCATGCATGATGGAACATAATATACCGATCATATGCATTTGAATTTTTTATTGTAGCGTGTATAGGGACGAAATGCCAATGGATTAAGTATAATATGCATCACAGGCTATTACTAGCCTCCTATGAATGACCCTAGACCACTCTAAAACCATACTTATATTCACCACGGTATAAAACGAGAATGTATCGATGGAAAAAATATTCCTTTTTCACATCTTGAACGATAGATACTCAATGTCAAATGGGCCATAGTATTGCATATATAGCTATAATATTTAAATAGTTATAGCCCTGCAAACAAGGTGAGCGACTCCCACCGTTTACAGCAATGGCAGTAGCTACTACAGGATGAGGCTAACCCGTGGTGTCCAATGAGTTAATAACAACACCATGTGTAAATAATAACACAGCATGTGTTAATAACAACACACCATGTGTAAATAACAACACTGCATGTGTTAATAACAACATACCATGTGCTACTAACAACACAGCATGTGTAAATAACAACACTGCATGTGTTAATAACAACATACCATGTGCTACTAACAACACACCATGTGTAAATAACAACACTGCATGTGTTAATAACAATACCATGTGCTACTAACAACACACCATGTGTTAATAACAACACTGCATGTGTTAATAACAACATACCATGTGCTACTAACAACACAACATGTGTTAATAACAACACACAACAACACACCATAGGTTAATAACAACACACCATGTGTTAATAACAACACACCATATGTTAATAGCAACACAGCTTTCATTCTGTGTCATTTTGTAGCTAAAGCCACTGTAAACACAAATACACAACAGCCTTCTAACTGTAACTTAGGGTATTATGTACATAATAGTAAGCATCTAAAAAGTAGTAGATGTTGCCTGAACTTGAACATGGGCCAATTATAATTTTGTACAATTGAATTCATTTCCGACGCTGATAGTATCATGTGTAAACATCTTCTGCTCTATAATGTTTTCAGAACACAACACACATATTGGATTAGATTCAACTTTGTTATCAGAGAACAACAAAATATTATGGGCAGCCTACATATTAGTCTACACAGGCTGCGAAAAAAGAACACACCTGATTTAGCAGGGGATGGAAGGTGGGATGTGTGCAAAGACAAAAATGATAAAAGTGGTTATTTGGCTTGTAATCATCTATAGGTGAGATACAAAAAAAATATAATAAAATAAAACAAGCAAAAACGTTAATGTAAAAAAGTTGATGCTTAAAAGGCACAGAAATTGCATTGCCAATGGATATTAAGTGAGACAATACATTAACACATTTTCAGTTCCTATTAATAAAATTCAATAGATATGGTAGTTCATAGCTAAATGTTTACACTAATGTTAAACGTTTCATGTATATGAATGGAAAATGCCAAAACTATTAGCACCGTACTCTGGGACAGTTAAATAAAAATGAAAGAGATGAAAGAGAGCTGTCAATCAAGCATGATCTATTAAGCAGCCAGATTAGCTGTTTTGGAGCTGGGTTTTATAATAGTTATATGTTATTTAAATGCTAATGGTAGATGCTTAATATGATATACATTTGAGCACATTATTTTTGAGAGTGTACAAACACACACACTAACACACGCACACACACAAACAGAGAGAGACACAAACACACAAACACACACACACACACACACACACACACACACACACACACACACACACACACACACACACACACACACACACACACACACACACACACACACACACACACACACACACACACACACATTTAGAATATTTATTTATGTCCACATAAAGACAATGTTTAAAGGACACAAATATTATCAGTGCACTTGTACATTGTGGGATTATTCCGATACAATCGTGCCCAAATTGACAATGGCAACCAAAGTTACACACACATGGATGATGAACCTGACAATCAGCACACAGCTCATGGATACAGATAGCAGCGTCTTCTCCAAATTGCCCGGCTGCCAATAATTGCTGACACTGAGCAATATTTTGCTAATTGTTTGGCTCTTCTCTTCGGAAGACCGGCCAACTGAAGGCCTTTAACACCCAATTTATGGACATGACCCATGCAGGCTTCCAAATATGAAGACTAAAAGTTTACAGTTGTAGCCGAGTTGTGATATGGTATGGTCTAACAGTTGATATTTTAACAACACACACACACACACACACACACACACACACACACACACACACACACACACACACACACACACACACACACACACACACACACACACACACACACACACACACACACACACACACACACACACACAGTGCTGTCAGGCATACAGTGTGAAACATAGGGGGGACATTATCCGCAGAGAGTCCCAGAGGACAAGGAGAAACAGAGTGACTAGAAGTCATTAGGAAAAGCAATATGCTGCTGAAATTGCATCAGCGTTCTTGCATGATAAATGCCTCCCGTTTGTTTTCTATGGAGCAGCACAGCAAACACCTTCTATTCTTGAGCATAGTCTGAAAAAAAAATAAAAAAAAATAACAGGAAACACATAAATAAATAAAATAAACCCAGAAAACCAATATTGTATTCCGATTTTTGATTTTCTATCAATTTATTTGTCGACCGTAACTTGTTTACGAGAATAAACAGCAATTCCGGGACAGGACATTTAATTTAGGTGCCGAGAGACGGGGGTGGGGGGTGGTGTTAATTTGACCTTTGACCTTTGATGTAACATTTGAGACAATGAGGAGGTCGAGGAGAAATGGATTGGTCTTGTCACACAGTGGCTAATCAATGCATAGTTAAAATGAGGATGGTGAAGGCAAAGAGAGAGAGAAAGAAAATGCTGTTTGATCGTTAATTGATGAATTTATCTTCTCTTTCACTGTTCAGAGGTGGCCAGATGGTATGATGGAATGGATGGAAGAAAAGGTCACGCAGACAGACACACAGACTTTGAACTGCCCAGTACAACCATCTTGGCCACTGAACAGCTCGACTGCAGCAGTTGAGATTCCAGTGCCTTGCTCAAGGGCACTTCAGCTGTATTGTTAGGGGAGTGGAGAATGTCATCTAAACCCACCCAGATGTCCTACTGATCTGGGGATAGAACCGGCGACCTGACAACCACAAGCTGCTTCTCTAACCTTTGGCTATCACTGACACACCACACCCACTGACCCCCCCCCCCTCTCTCTCTGTAGAACAGAGACAGAGAAATAGAGAGATGAGAGAGAGAGAGAGAGAGAGAGAGAGAGGAGAGAGAGAGAGAGAGAGAGAGAGAGAGAGAGAAGATAGATAGAGAGATAGAAGAGAGATATAGAGAGAGAGAGAGAGAGAGAGAGAGAGAGAAGAGAGAGAGAGAGAGAGAGAGGAGAGAGAGAGAAGAGAGAGAGAGAGAGAGAGAGAGAGAGAGAGAGAGAGGAGAGAAGAGAGAGAGAGAGAGAGAGAAGAGAGAGAGGAGAGAGAGAGAGAGAGAGAGAGAGAGAGAGAGAGAGAGAGAGAGAGAGAGAGAGAGAGAGAGAGAGAGAGAGAGAGAGAGAGAGAGAGAGAGAGAGAGAGAGAAGAGAGAAAGAGAGAGAGAGATAGTGTTGTGTTATATGTCAAACATGTAGTGGCATTGCCTTTGTGTGTGTATGGCCACAGAGAGAGCATTGTTAGCTATATATTGTTTTGTTATGTATTCCATTCTGGTATGTATCATTGATGTGTTTTTCTCTCTCTTTTCAGAAAGCACAGATGGGGTGAGCTGCCATTTCATTTGGATATGGATATATCAGCCCTTGCAACCTCCTTCGACAAGCTCTGTCCCCTCGTTAAGAAACCTGCCCGCCGTTCCCCACCCAGTCCATGGCTGACAGATCCAGTGAGAGAACAAAGACAGGTCCTGAGAGCAGCTGAAAGGAAGTATAGAAAGTCACGCCTCACTGCTGACATCGACACATATCACAACCCCTTGTTAACATTCTCCAAAACCATTACTAATGCCAAAGCTTCTTTCTTTCACCATAGGATCTGCCTCTGCCAAGAATCTTCGCAAACTGCATGCTACCATGTCCTCCCTCCTCACTCCCCCCCCACCCCCCCTCCCTCATCTTTCTCTGCCGAAGACTTTGCGATCTTCTTTGAGGAAAAAGTGGAGAACATCCGCAGCTCCTTCTCCCAACCCCCACCCATTCCAAATGCTGAATCGAGAACCTCATCCTTCACTCTATCATCTTTCTCTCCCATTACAGAAGCAGAGACCCTGACACTGGTAACGTCGAACCGTCCGACTACATGCCAGCT
>NC_140165.1:224447958-224570458 GCF_963971535.1 Notolepis coatsorum
GGAACGGCTACCCTCCCCACTCCTCCAGACCATAGCACCAGACATCCTCCCATTCCTAACTGCAACCATCAACTCCTCACTCAACTCAATGCGGTCACGGAGGCACTTCACTTAGCAAAAGCGAAAGGCCTCTCCTCTGTCCTGATTCTCCTAGATCTATCTGCAGCCTTCGACACAGTCAACCACCAGATCCTCCTCGCGGCCCTCACAGGAATGGGAGTGGCTGGCTTTGCGCTGACATGGCTGTCATCATACCTCAATGACCACTCCTACCAAGTGTCATGGAGAGGGACCCTGTCGGCCACCTGCCCCTGCGGACGGGTGTCCCCCAGGGCTCGGTTTTAGGACCCCTTCTCTTCTCCCTCTACACTAAATCACTGGGTAACATTATCACGTCTCATGGCTTCTCCTACCATTGTTATGCAGACGATACTCAACTCTTCCTCTCCTTCCCTCCCTCAGATATCCACGTCTCTGAGCGGATCTCGGCCTGTCTGTCCGACATCTCCGCCTGGATGACGACCAACCACCTCAAACTGAACCTAAGCAAATCAGAATTGCTCCACCTGCCGGCCAAATCCTCCCCCCTGACCGACCTTTCCATCACAGTCGAGAATGCAGCTGTGACCGCGTCCCCGACCACCAAGAACCTTGGTGTTGTCCTCGACGACCAGTTGAACTTCTCTGCTCACATCGCAGCGACAACCAGAACCTGCCGATTCCTCCTGAGCAACGTCAGAAGGATCCGCCCCTTCCTGACAAAAGAAGCCACCCAACTCCTCGTCCAATCAACAGTCATCTCCCGCCTCAACTACTGCAACGCACTGCTCGCTGGCCTCCCGGCCACTGCCACTAAGCTTCTTCAACTCATACAAAACGCAGCGGCCCGCCTGATCTCAAACCTACCGAAGTCGGCCCATGTCACCCCACTTCTTAGGGACCTGCACTGGCTCCTCATTGCTGCACGAATCCGCTTCAAGGCCCTCGACCTAGCATACCGTGCGGCAAAGGGAACCGCTCCCGCCTACCTCCGGTCAATGGTCTCTAACTACACACCCTCAAGACCCCTACGCTCTGCATCTTCTGGCCGCCTCAGACCTACTCCTATCCAAGCTCCGGGAGGGTCATCAAAGAGAAGTCGCCTATTCTCAGTCCTTGCCCCACAATGGTGGAACGAACTACCCACCCCAGTTAGGACAGCCGAAACACGTCCAATCGTTCGCCGTCGACTAAAGACGCACTTCTTCAACCATTATCTGAAAAAAAAAAATAATAATAATAATCTAACCGTACTGTCATGCACTTGTCCTAATAAACTAACCTATACTGTAGCACTCAACACTTTGATGAACATTGTTGCTCAGCTGATAGAGTTGTGCCCTTCCTGATGGCTTGTCGTACAGAACTTGTAAGTCGCTTTGGATAAAAGCGTCAGCTAAATGACTAAATATAAATGTAAATGTAAATATGGGTTTCTCCTGTTTTGGTTAGGTAAGGGTAGTTTAGGTAATGTCATTTATTTTACCATAGATTAGGTTGGTTTATTTGAAGAATAGTGGTGTTTGTTTGTTGTTTTGGCCTTGGCTCACCCTTGAGCTACATCACATGTGCTTCCTTTGCATTTATTAATAAATATCATTGTGTTTACAAACATGGTCCATCATTTCTTTCAACCAACTGTTATGTTACAGCCCTTTACCCTTAGACCCACAGGGATCGTAACATAAATGGGGGCTCAATCCAACTCTGCTACGCTGTTGACTCCTCCACAAGGCCCTGGTATGTCCTCTTCCACAGCTTATTCATCACACACTTTTGATATAAGTAAACATATTGCTTTGGTGCCTCCGTTCCAAGAGACTGAAGTTGATACTTATTTTAATGTGTTTGAGCGTATTGCTGCTTCATTGCGCTCGCCAAAAGAGGTCTGGCCTTTGTTGCTTCAATGCAAATTGACTGGTAAAGCCCAAGAGGTTTGTTCAACACTATCCCTAGAAGATAGTTTATTGTATGATACTGTGAAGGCTGCCATCCTTCATGTATATGAGCTTGTGCCCAAAGCTTATAGGCAGAGGTTTCGCAATCACAAGAGAGCTGCCAACCAGACCTTTGTAGAGTTTGCTAGAGAGAAGGGAACTCTCTTTGATAAGTGGTGTGCAGCAAGCAAGGCCTCAGATCTTAACTCTCTCAGAGAACTCATTCTATTAGAAGAGTTTAAGAATAATTTGCCAGAGCGTATTGTCATTTACCTGAGTGAGCAGAAAGTGTCCACTCTGCAGCAGGCTGCTGTATTAGCTGATGAGTTTGCGCTAACCCATAAAACTGTGTTTGTGGATAGGCGTGACTCCTTTCTCCCCCATGATTTCTCTCAGAAACATTCTGTCCCCAACCATTCAGAATTCACACACCCCAAACAAAAATGTCACCTCCACGCTCAAAAGAGGAGCGGGCATGTTACTACTGTCATAGATCTGGTCATGTTATTTCTGACTGTTTAACATTGAAACGTAAGCAGCAACCGGCCTCTCAGAACTTTAGGCAACCCAAAGGGGTTGGTCTGATTAAAATGGCACCTGCTCCTGGTTCTGATCAGCAGATACACCATGATCAGGATGTTCTCGACCCTTGTTTCAGGCCATTCATTTCCAAGGGTTTAGTTTCCTTGACATGGGATCAAAAAGATCAGTGTACTGTTCAGATCTTACGAGATACTGGAGCCTGACAATCCTTTATCCTCTCTGATGTACTACCTCTGTCTGATAAATCTTCCTGTGGTTCTAGTGTCCTAGTTCAAAGTATTGAGATGGGTTTCGTGCCAGCCCCGTTACACTGTATTCATGTACAATCTGATTTGGTCACTGGTTTCTTTAAAGTAGGGGTGCGACCCTCCTTGCCAGTTAAAGGCATTTCCTTTATCATGGGAAATGATTTAGCTGGAGGCCATGTGAACGCTGTGCTGGAAGTGTTGGATCACCCAGACACAGATTCTCTGCCTGATGACTTGTCACAGAACTTCCCTAAAGTTTTTTCTGCAAGTGTTGTCACTCGGGCTTAATTGAAAAAGAGGTGATGAAATTGACTTGTCTGACTCTGTTTTTGCTTCAGCTTTTGTCAGGGAGGAGTTGCTGGCTCCAACTTCTGACACCGCTGACAAACCACCGACTCATAGTGAGGTACGCCCACAAGACAACTGTAACTAGTTCCGATGCATTGAAGTTACCAGTTACTCATGAAATGCTAATTACTGCCGAGAAGGCTGACCCTTCTCGTGCTAAATGTTTCTCTTCTCTTGAGACAGAACAGATGAGAGAGTTGCATTCTTATTTTGTGGATGAATGAGTTTTGATGCGTACATGGAGGTCCCATTGTACTAGACTGGCAGAGCATGCGCAATCAGAGATAGGGCTACCAGATCAGAAACCAGACTGGAGCACTGTCTATCGGATTGTTGTCCCTGCAGTTTATCGTCAGCATGTACTGTTCTTGGCCATTGACCACCCTTGGTCTGGACATTTGGGAGTCACTAAAACATACAACAGAATACTTTTGGCCCGGTTTGAAGTCCGATGTAGCACAGTACTGTAGTACTTGTCAGATCACCGGAAAGCCAAACCAGGTAATTCCACCTGCTCCCCTCTGTCCCATACCAGCGGTCGGTGAACCATTTGAACATGTCATTCTTCTTCTTCTTTCGTGTAATGTCAGAGGTCCAACTCCGTATCTTGTAGCCATGCCCTTAACTCTGGTCCCACATCAAATAGGCTGGCTTCCGAGGGTGGTTTGTATAGGGGGCAGATGGTCAGGATGTGGTCAACAGTCTGCTCAGGGTCTCCACACTCACATGCAGCGCTGTCTGCCAGGCCCCACTTCTTTAATGATGCTTTAAAGCGACCGACCCCAGATCTTAAACGGTTCAGCAGAACCCATTGCCGGCGTGGAAGATCGTCTCCTGTGGCGCCATCTCCTGGATCCCAGATGTAGTGGTGGATACAGGTTGGCCCAGCACTCTCCCACTCTCTCTTCCAGGCTGCCGCCAGCCATCCATCTCTGGATAGGTCCTCAGTGGAACGGAGCATCTCTTGTGCCACCTTGTTGTAGGGGTGGCGGGATTTGAGTCTGCTCATAGGTGCTGTTGTTGTTGTGGTGTTGTGTAGGGTGTGCCAGTCATGCTTCACTGCTTTCCTTGCTAGGGCGAGAGTGGCAGTTGATTGTGTTGGTCCGTTGCCGAAGACCAAAGCCGGCAACCAGTTTTTGTTGACAATAATGTGTACTGCCACCCGTTTTTCTGAGGCTATACCTCTTCGCAAAATTACAGCGCCTGTAATAATTAAGGCTTTGACCAAGTTCTTCTCCACCTTTGAACTGCCTAAGGTAGTACAGACTGACCAAGGCACCAACTTTCTGTCTAGGTTATTTGAGCAAGTGTTACAGTCCCTGGGTATCTGACATATAGTGTCCAGTGCCTACCACCCTGAAACTCAGAGGGCTCTAGAACGTTGGCATCAGACATTAAAGTCCATGTTGCGTAAATATTGCTTAGACACAGAGAAAGATTGGGATGAGGGTGTCCCCCTTGTTCTATTTGCTGCACGAGAGACCATGCAGGACTCTATTGGTTTCAGTCCTGCTGAGCTTGTTTTCGGGCACACTGTTAGAGGACCTCTGAAAGTTCTTAAAGAACGGTTCATGTCAAAGGGTGCCAGCACACCCACTAATGTTCTAGATTTTGTTAGCCAGTTTCGAGAGCGACTGCATCAGGCATGCTCTCTCGCAAAAGAAGCGCTCTCTTCTTACCAGATAACTATGAAGCGGCACTATGACGAGAAAGCTGTTTCCAGGTGAGATGACTGTTGATTGGACGAGGAGTTGGGTGGCTTCTTTTGTCAGGAAGGGGCGGATCCTTCTGACGTTGCTCAGGAGGAATCGGCAGGTTCTGGTTGTCGCTGCGATGTGAGCAGAGAAGTTCAACTGGTCGTCGAGGACAACACCAAGGTTCTTGGCGGTCGGGGACGCGGTCACAGCTGCATTCTCGACTGTGATAAGGTTCTAGTCCTGTTACCTATCCTTGGCTCTGCTCTTTCCGCTAGTTTTTCTGAACCTTATGCAATAGACAAGAAAATAAGTGATACTGACTATGTAGTTCGAACCCCTGATCGTAAACGTCACTCTCGTGTTTGCCACATCAATATGCTTAAACCATATTTCTCCAGAGATAGTCTGCAGGTGAAGACCTCAGACCAGACAGCAGGACTGGCCGTCTCTGCTGTTGCCTCAACTCCTATAGTTCCGGACTCTCCTAACGTTAGTGGTGAGGATGTAGATGGCTTAGAGTTGCGCAATGCAGCACATCAGTTACACTGAGCACACTGAGATGTTATTTAACCTGCCCACTCACTTAGCACACTTACCTGAGGAGCAGCGAGAGGACATCACAACTTTGATTCATGCCTACATGGCTCTGTTTGGTGATGTGCCCTCCTGTACTTCTGTATTGGCCCATGATATTAATGTTAACAATGCTGTGCCTATCAAGCAACATGCATACCGTGGTAACATCACCAAGAGAGCCATGATGCAACAGGAGGTTGACTATTTGTTAAAACATGGTTTAGCCAAGCCAAGTTGCAGTCCCTGGAGTTCACCTTGCTTGTTGGCTCCCAAATCGGATGGAACTCCGATTTTGTACTGATTTCCGAAAGGTAAATGCTGTCTTTCCCACTGCCCCGCATCGAAGATTGTATTGACAACCTTGGATCTGCCACCTATGTTAGCAAACTAGATTTGATAAAGGGTTACTGGCAGGTCCCTTTGACCCCCCATGCCTCGGAAATCTCTGCGTTTGTTACTCCTGACAATTTTTTGCAATATACTGTGATGCCTTTTGGAATGTGTAATGCCCCGGCCACTTTCCAGCGACTGGTGTTCCAAATTGTAATGCCTATCTCGATGACCTGGTTGTCTATTCGACCAACCGGCGTGAACACATGACAACCTTACAAACTGTCTTTGACCGCTTAGCTGAAGCCTCCCTGACCCTTAACCTTGCCAAGTGTGAGTTCCGCAAGGCTACGGTTACCTATCTTGGTAAGTGCGTCCGGTGGATGCAAAAATATCTGCAATCACAACTTTTCCAGTGCCTACTACTAGGCAGGAATTGCGTAGATTCCTTGGGATGGCTGGGTATTACCGTGGCTTTTGCCTAAATGTTTCTTCTGTTGTCACTTCTCTCACTAGCCTGTGTAGCCCGTCCAAACCATTCATTTGGACAGCTGATTGTCAAAATGCATTTCAAGGTGTTAAGAGTCTCTTATGCAGTTCCCCTGTTCTCTCTGCTCCAGATTTCTCCGTGCCGTTCCAGCTGGAGGTGGATGCCAGCGGGGTGGGAGCTGGAGGAGTGTTATTACAGGAGGATCACGATGGTGTCAGTCACCCGGTTTGTTATTTTTCCCGGAAATGTAACAAACATCAACTAAACTATTCCACTATTGAAAAGGACACTTTGGCTATGCTGTATGCTTTGCAACATTTTGAGGTATATGTCGGTTCAAGCACGTTACCAATGGTAGTATACACCGACCACAACCCATTGATATTTCTGTCGCGGATGTACAACCACAATCAACGCCTCATGCGTTGGGCGCTCATAGTCCAAAATTATAACCTCGAAATAAGGCATAAGAAGGGATCCGAGAATGTGCTGGCGGATGCTCTATCTCGGAGATAAGAATCTCATGCTGTCACCTTTTTATTTGTTGACTCGTTTGTTGTTGTACCATCTGCTTGTTTTCTTTTTTTTCATAGCTCTCTACTTTGAAGTACATCTTATATTGTCTCTGAGATGGGAATCTCATTGTTAACATGTTTTGTTGGTGTTATGTGTTATATGTCAAACATGTTTTTGTCTTATGTGTGGGGGTGTTACATCCCAATGTATGTGCTTCTCCAGTGTGTGTCTTGTTCTCCATTTTGTTTCCTCCCTCCAGCCAGAACCCGTCCTCCACCATTGGTCCCTGCTATGCCTGCCCTTCCATTGGTGGACTACATAGCAGCATGATTGGTGGATGGGTTTCAAGACTCCAAGACCCAATCAGAAGCCATCACCCACCACCAACCTTCCCCCTAAGGTGCGCCCGTGCGCGCGCGCACAGGGCACAACTCTCCCGCGCACATCTGAAATCGGTCGCGCAATTTTTTTTTTATTTAATTTTCTTTTACTTTTTTTTTTTAATTCAACAAACATGACCATGTTCACGTCTTAAACTCATACTGAGGCCTTAGTTTTGGTTTTAAATTGCATATCATCATTCATTTATTTATTGTCACACAGAGCAGAAGAATTTTGCCAAAACAAACCAATAGTACCGAGCTGCAGAACGGCAGACCAGCCACACTCTCAAACCCAAACGCATTTCCTTTGATTTAATTATACATCAAATGATTTATGTCAAGGATTGCAATGCCTCGTTTGAATGAAGTAAACTTTTCACCTCGATAACGTCAACATTCAGGGTGAATGCAATGTGAGAAATTGGGATAAAAAATGTAATAAAAATAAAAAATATATATATTTTTGTTGATCGGATCGGGAAAGATCGGTATCGGTAGATACTCAAAATCACATGATCGGGATCGGATCGGGAGCAAAAAAATTTGATCGGGACATCCCTAACGGTAACCTGTTGCGTGTGACGTTACCAAGAGAAGCCCCGCTTTCAGTGCTTTGTGGGCAGCGCTACTGCACGCTCACACAGACACACACAACAGATGAGGAAGTGGACAGATCCGACCAGCATTGATGGGCAGTAGCTAGCTACAAGTAGCGACGCTACATAGCTTAACTACAATTCTCAGTAGCATGATGGTAGCGTCGCTACTTTTGAACCAAGTAGCGTTGTCTGTAGTGCAGCTATTTTTAGAACGAAGTAGTGACGTAGCGACGAGGAAACGCTACACCGCTACTGTTGGGAGAAACAGTCTAGACTATAAAGATTTGTGAGGAGAAAAAAAAATCCCCGTAGAAAACCCACTATGATTGGTTGGTTGGTTTAGATATGAGTATGACGACTCACGATTGGGTGTGGTTAGGCCAAAACATTACGGGTAGGCCAATCAGAGGCAAGATAGGGCGGGACTCCAGCCCGCAAATCAGGAAGTGAAAATCGAAACGCAGACCACTGAATGAGAATGAATGAATGCAATTTAACAATAACAGATTACATGAACCAGTCCGCACGAAATAATGGCAGAGGGATTCGATGTTTCCACTGATGGCATTGATGAAGATGATGATGTCAACAATAACAACAATGCCTCTCCATGGCCCTATCTGGACACATTTATGAGTTTGACTGAAAAAACGCCTAAAACATATGTGTTTAGGTGTTTATTGTGTCAGCCAAAAACTAAGCTGCTCTCAACTTCCGACACGTCCAGTACTAACTTGAGAACACATATTCAGGTGAGCTGATGAAAACCTTTACTGTCTTTACATAAACATTGTCAACTGTTCCCAAACAGCACACAAGTCAGTGCACTTTTTATCAACAGCTTTAACTAACAGAGATAGGCTAGCTGCTATGAACAATATTATGGGGGGTGGAGAAAAGCAAAAAAAAAGAGGGAAAAGATCACCTAGAGCAGTGGTTCTCAACCTGTGGATCAGGACCCCCAGGGGGGGTCCCCACATGATTTTGGGGCCATGGGATGTTTTGTGAGTTACATATCGCTGCTGTCGGGACAAAACCTCATAACTCCATTTTTTGAATTTTTTTTTTATTATATAAATCAACTCCGTAGATCATCCTCCATATGTGTATGTGGGTTTTACAAAGTTTAATCAATGGGAAAGCATTAATCCGATCATCTGTCTAAACCTCCTAACTCTATTCACCCTCAAATCTGTGTTCGTTTTTTTCATCTGCTGAAAAGTTGGGTTTTTGGAGTTATGAGGTTTTGTCCCGACAGCAGCGATATTTAAATACATTTGGTAATTTAGCTGACGCTTTCATTCAAAGCAACTTACAAATTGTGTACAACAAGTCAGCAGGAGTGGTACATATCTAGCAGCCAAGGATAGTATTGTTTGTCTAGCAGTGTCAAGCGTGAGTGTTATACTCTGAGTACATACTGTAGTAGTATAGACATATTAGCATAGTTGGTAGTAGTATATACATGGTAGCATAATAGTAAAATGAAGTAAGACAGTTCAAATTCAGATATTGAAGAAGTGTGTTTTTGGTTGATAAAAAAAAATAAATAAAAAATGTCAGGGTGGGCACAGCTGACTCAGTGGGCGGGCCCGGCCCCCTAATGCCCGCCCATGGTGCCGGGTTTGGACAGAGGTCATCCACTACTGTGAGATAACAACTACAACCTATAGGTCAACACCATCCACTACTGTGAAATAACAACTACAACCTATAGGTCAACACCATCCACTACTGTGAAATAACAACTACAACCTATAGGTCGACACCATCCTCTACTGTGAAATAACAACTACAACCTACCATCCACTACTGTGAAATAACAACTACAACCTATAGGTCGACACCATCCACTACTGTGAGATAACAACTACAACCTATAGGTCAAAACCATCCACTACTGTGAGATAAGAACTACAACCTATAGGTCAACACCATCCACTACTGTGAAATAACAACTACAACCTATAGGTCAACACCATCCACTACTGTGAAATAACAACTACAACCTATAGGTCGACACCATCCTCTACTGTGAAATAACAACTACAACCTACCATCCACTACTGTGAAATAACAACTACAACCTATAGGTCGACACCATCCACTACTGTGAGATAACAACTACAACCTATAGGTCAAAACCATCCACTACTGTGAAATAACAACTACAACCTATAGGTCAACACCATCCTCTACTGCGCAGGCAGCCTGGCAATGTGCCCTGCTCAAAGCCCCGAATTCTACTGACTTCACTGACTATAATAGGCTTAAACAGCAGTGCTCATCGATTCAAGTTGGCCTCGCTTTCACTGAGGCTTAAAAAACAATTTCACTTCAACCGTTGTGAAACAAAGCAATAACTCCTGGGCAGCCAGGCTGTGTGTGGTCTATGGAAATGATATCACAGCCGAGGTGCGTAGCATTACAAGAGGTTGGTTATCATCTTCAAGAGTTTGGTTGATATTAGGGCAAAATGCTCCATCATTTGTTGTTACAATGTAAATGTATCTTGTTTTTTCTATTGTTGTCATTTACAGTGAAGTATGGAACTGCTAAGAAACTTAATATTGAATATTGTACACCAAGGTACAGTATATATATATATATATATATATATATATATATATATATATATATATATATATATATATATATATATATATATATATATATATATACACACCATGGAGGCTACTGTAGGTCAGAACTACTGTACGTTTTATAATTTGTATTGTTAAGCTCTTCTAGCATATGGAATACCAAAGTAAAGAAGCTGATTCTATTCACCAATAGCACTGTAATAGCAGAACTATTACAGTATATAGTTAACTTCTGTGCTGTCTATTCTGATTACATTATAAACATGTGCATGGATAGGAGTAGTGTTTAACGTTATATTGTATTTATTTTACACGAAAAGAAGCAAACAAAAACTGATGCATATACAGTATATACACCACAAAAACCCAACATACCCATCTGTCCCCCCCCCCCCACACACACACTAAGGGTTCACACTCTAAACTCTAAGTTGCTATCTCAAAAGAGAGGTTACGTGTTACTGTAAGAGTAGACACTCAGAAGGGAGCATGCAGGCATCCGCCCCCAGAGAGACCCTCTACCATCCGCCCCCAGAGAGACCCTCTACCATCCACCCCCCAGAGAGACACTCTATCGTCCACCCCCCAGAGATACCCTCTACCATCGACCTCCACAGAGAGACCATCTACCATCCACCCCCCAGAGAGACACTCTACCATCCACCCCCAGAGATACCCTCTACCATCGACCTCCACAGAGAGACCCTCTACCATCCACCCCCCAGAGAGACACTCTACCATCCACCCCCCAGAGAGACTCTCTACCATCCACCCCCCAGAGAGACCCTCTACCATCCACCCCCCAGAGAGACCATCTACCATCCACCCCCCAGAGAGACCCTCTGCCATCCACCCCCCAGAGAGACCATCTACCATCCACCCCCCAGAGAGACCCATCCACCCCCCAGAGATACCAACTACTATCCACCCCTAGAGAGACCCTCTACCATCCACCCCCCAGAGATACCCTCTACCACCCATCGCTAGAGAGACCATCTACCATCCACTCCCCAGAGATACCCTCTACCATCCACATCCACAGATATACCCTACATCCACCCCCAGAGAGACCCTCTACCACCCACCCCTAGAGAGACCCTCTACCATCCACCCCCCAGAGATACCATCTACCATCCACCCCCAGAGAGACCCTCTACCATCCACTCCCCAGTGATACCCTCTACCATCCACCCCCCAGAGATAACATCTACCATCCACCCCTAGAGAGACCATCTACCATCCACCCCCCAGAGATACCATCTACCACCCACCCCTAGAGAGACCATCTACCATCCACCCCTAGAGAGACCATCTACCATCCACCCCTAGAGAGACCATCTACCATCCACCCCTACAGAGACACTCTACCACCCATCCCTAGAGAGACCATCTACCATCCACTCACCAGAGATACCCTCTACCATCCACCTCCACAGATATACCCTACATCCACCCCCAGAGATACCCTCTCCCACCCACCCCTAGAGATACACTCTACCACCCATCGCTAGAGAGACCATCTACCATCCACCCCCCAGAGATACCCTCTACCACCCACCCCTAGAGAGAGCATCTACTATCCACCTCCACAGTGACCCACCCTACACAGACCCCACCTCCCAGGATTCAAGCAGTACAGTCCAGTTTGACCTACAGGTTTATCTCACCCCTCCACTTGGCTCAGTGCATCCCATCCCATGTGATGTCTCTGTTTAGACACATTGGGTTAATCACACTGTTTATTGATTGATGATGTTGTATTGGATATGACCTTCAGTTTAAGGGAAACTGCCTTCTAATTAAAACAGACAACAAAACAAAGAACATATAAACAATGAGGAGAAACAATGGCTCCACACACATGCTGTAAATTGAAATGCACATAAATCAACATTTATGTGCACACACAGTCACATAATTGTGCAGACATGTGCGTGCATGTGTGTACGCACACACACACACATGCTAAATCAATCATATAATCATGCAGATATAGCCTACTCACTCACACACACACACACACACACACACACACACACACACATACACACACACACACACACACACACACACACACACTCACACACACACACACACACACACACACACACACACACACACACACACACACACACACACGCACACGCACACGCACACACACACACAGCCCTAATCAGTCACAGTGGCAGAGGGTCCAGCTATCAGCTGCTTTTATGGAAGATGAGTTATGACCCAAATGTCCTCTCCATGGTCACAACAATGGACAGAGAAAACTGCCATTGGGAGTATTGGAGATAACTGCATGTATGTTGTATGATGTGTGTTGTGTGTGTGTGTGTGTGTGTGTGTGTGTGTGTGTGTGTGTGTGCGTGTGTGTGTGTGTGTGTGTGTGTGCGTGTGTGAGTGTGTGTGTGTGTGTGTGTGTGTGTGTGTGTGTGTGTGTGTGTGTGTGTGTGTGTGTGTGTGTGTGTGTGTGTGTGTGTGTGTGTGTGTGTGTGTGTGTGTGTGCGTGCGTGCGTGAGTGAGTGAGTGAGTGTGAGTGTGTGTGTGTGAGTGAGATAGAGAGAGGGCAAGAGAGAGAGAGAGAGTGTGAGACAGACATAGTGATAGAAGAATATATAGAGATTGCACATTCTGCATTACACACACTGTCTGTCTCTCATGTCCTCTCTCTCACTCTCTCTCTCTCTTCTATACAAGCACACAATTATAGCAGTACCGGTATGTGTGTGTGTGCTGTTGTACTATGTACCTGTCTCTACACACAAACACAACAGCCCAGTATGAGAGACGGTTAGAGTGCTTGTCAGTCATTCATTCAGGGTAATGGGTGTTTGGTGAGTCACACATATTAGAGCCATTCTACCTCTCAATGCTGACAACAACACCACATCACATGTCCCCCTACTTGTACACATGACATCTCTGCCTCATGCGTCATTTCAATTTAAATATCCTTTATGGGAACGGATATAAAATGTTAAAAACGTTCCCATTAATGATATTGGGGTTGGTGATTATTAATAATCATTATGGTACTTGTTTGTATGACAAATTATCTCGGCCAGGCGAGATTTTATGGCTGAATATGGTCTAATGTTTGCTGTGCTTGACTATATTTCACATTGGTCAATGACAACTATTTTATTTTTGTTTTGCGGTCTGATGCTGGACCCAGTAGCAGCAAAGGCTTGAATGGAAAGGACAAACCAGTCAAGACTAGCAACAGTGTATTTGTGTGATGCACTAAATACATGCAAGACAAATTATAATTTTTCAAATTTCACATATTTATCATTCCTTAATTGGTAGAGAAATGTAGAAAATGTATTAAAAAATTAAACAACGCAAAAATAAGTTTAACAATCATTTGACATGCAGAATATCAGCTTTACATTGGCTCAAAGCACAGATATTATTATAATTAAACTTTTTCAGAATCCAACGGGACGAAGCAATTTATATAACTTTGTTATTATAAACTGAAGGTGTCTGCCCACAGCAGATTATTGATATTTGCAACAGAGGAGCAGAGTAGATTTCACTTCATGTGATGGAAAGAAATAAGGCTCGACTGGTTACACAATGATGGCGAAAGGATTTGGCAACATGGGGAACTGCTGACATTAAGATGGCGCTGCTACGTCCGGCTGCCTCTCTGTGTGCTCCGACGAGACTGTGCTTACTTTTGTTAATATTTATAGTTTTAAGAGTTTTGTTTGTACCTACTGTTGGTGCATTTAATGTGTATGACCGTCAGTCACTCATCGATATTGGATTAAGGGAAACTTACCAACTGGATTGCTCTCTGGATCGGATCGCTGAACAACAACAATGGCCTGCTGAGATCTTGGGTAAAACAGGACCAGACATTGGCCAACGCAAGGAAGGGGGGAGACGGCGAGGAAGGAGAGCAGGCGTCCGAAACAGATTGAGGCCCAGGAGGCACAGAACGCCATTGCCCAGCATATTGTTGGCCAATGTGCAATCAATCGAAAATAAACTGGACGACATCAGAGCATGGATTCAATTCCAAAGAGACATTAGGGACTGTAATGTTCTCTGCTTCACCGAGACGTGGTTGACGCCGGACGTCCCAAACCACGCCATTCAACCGGCCAATCACTTCTTCATCCACTGCAAAGATCGCACAGAGGAAGAATCAGGAAAGAAACAGGGGGGGGGTGGGGGGGGTGGAATAGCCTTCATGATTAACAACAACTGGTGTGATCGAGGCAACGTGAAGGAGCTTTCGAACCACTGCTCCCCAAACCTGGAGTAAATAGCCATAAAGTGCCAACCATTATTTCTCCCGAGATAATTAACGTCGGTCATTTTGATTGGAGTGTATATTCCCCCCCACGCAAACACGGGAGCGGCACTTTCAGTTCTTCACGACGAGGTAAACAAACTCCAAACAGCTAACGTTGACGCTGCTATTGTGGTTGCGGGTGATTTTAATAGCGCTAATCTGAGAAAAGTAATTAAAGCAATTTAAGAACGGGTACAAGTCTCAAGCTGCTAGTGCATTCGGCAAATCAGATCATGACGCCATCTTTCTTTTACCGGAGTACAGACAAAGTCTCAAGCGTGCCCCTGTAGTAACACGAGAGATTAAGCGCTGGACTGTGGAGTCAGTAGAGACGCTCCAGTCTGCACTTACAGAATGGAGTGTGTTCTGCGACAACACAGACAATATTAACACTATGATCGCCGCGGATGAGTTTTCACGTCATTCCGAGCCATGCTCATTCTGCCGAAGACGCCGTATCTCGTCTTTGATGTCAATATTTCAAAAATCTGTCATCGAAATCATATTTCCTTTCCGGAGCCCTGAGACACACTGCTGATCTCCTCTCAACTCTCTAGCGGTTCAAGACCGCCATCTGGTGGCCGATCGGCAGATCGCCAACCGGATATTAACCTTTGAACCGGTAGTGCTCATTCATATGTGGTCCGGCCACTCGCTATAGCTCCCGCGACTCCATCTTGAAACACTGGATAATAGATCACTCACCCTAACTCAATAAACAACGTTATTTGGACGTATATACTATTATACAACTTGGAAATGGATCGGGCATTTCTACATCCCATAATAGAAAAAAATCTGTTCCACGCTCATCTGCCAGCGGCGCGAGGAAGCCACGGTAAGATTCAGCGTTATTTTCTAACGTATTCTATACTAACTGATCTGATGAACATATGACCCACTCTGGATGAATCATCTAACGCTGCCCACGGAATTATAAACGATCCCCCGCCCATCCGGTCATCATCAGATGATGCGTAGAAACTTCTAGAACCACGTCCAGTTGAAACTTTTTATCTCGCACAGATTCCTACCAAACTGTATTTGATCATCAATATAATGCATTTAGGGCTATAAATCACGTTCTGAAGAAAGCTGCAGAAAACGATAAAAACATACTTATACTTTAGACCATATTTTAGTATGAATATGTGAATGAAAAAGTTTAACGTTGCTACACCCTGAACAATACATATAGGACATTGAATGGGCCATAATAATGGCAATTTAGCAATAGAATTTAAAAAGTTATAGCCCTGCAAAGAAGGGGAACTTCTCCATAGACAAATAGAGCTGGCGAGGGATGGTAAATTATGAATTTAACCCATGGCGATTAAAGTGTTAATGACTACAGGGAAACAGTGCTAGACTTTGTTTGTACTTTGGTAGAAGAAACAATCCCCTCTACCACAATTAGAGTTTACCCAAACCAAAAGCCCTGGGTAGACAAATCCGTCCGTGAGGCTCTGAAAGCGCGCACCTCGG
Source organism: Notolepis coatsorum (assembly GCF_963971535.1). Lineage (NCBI taxonomy): Eukaryota > Metazoa > Chordata > Actinopteri > Aulopiformes > Paralepididae > Notolepis > Notolepis coatsorum. The sequence continues at coordinate 224,464,065 of NC_140165.1, forward strand.
CATACAACGACAGGCTTGTGACAGGCAACATGAATGACCACAAGGCGGCGAGATACAACGTAAGGAGGACAGTAATAGAGGCAAAACGGCGCTACAGGGATCAAATTGAACTTCAATATGAACAGGCTGACTCTAGAGGTATGTGGCAGGGCCTCAGAACGATGACAGATTACAAAGGCACCTCCCTCAAGCTGAACAGTGACATCTCATTGGCAAATTATCTCAATACCTTCTATGCAAGGTTTGAGGCTGTGAATAACAACACCAGTCTACAAACCACTGCAATGGAGGGGGGGGGGGGGGGCACTGCCAATGGAGACTCAGTGTTCAGGATAACAGAACATGAGGTGAGGAGCACCTTTAAGAAAGTGAATATCAGGAAGGCAGCAGGACCGGACGGTATCCCCGGCTGCGTCCTAAAAGTCTGTGCCGACCAACTGGCCCAGGTATTCACTGACATATTTAACCTGTCCTTAGAACAGGCTGTCATCCCCACCTGTCTGAAGAAGTCCACCATTATCCCTGTACCTAAAAAATCCAAGCCTGCTTGCCTCAACGACTACCGCCCTGTAGCTCTCACCTCCATAGCCATGAAGTGCTTTGAGAAGCTAGTGAAGGGCTACTGTTCCTCCCTCCCCATCAACCTGGACCCCCTGCAATTTGCATATCAACCCAAACAGGTCCACAGAGGACGCTATAGCCCATGTGCTGCACACAGCAGCATCACACCTGGACGCGTCTATGCCAAATACAACGCAGTTCGGTTTCCGGGTTCCTCTGATTGGCCACTAAGCCCACGTGACCGTGGCTAGCACGCCTCCCTTATCGCCCGCTGCCGCGCTGTGAAGCGGAAGAGCCAGCGAGGCGACGCAAGGCGGTGGTTTCAGCAGCAGCGGCCGTCTTCTTCCGAGGCGGCTCGTTCTTATTAATCCCTAATGTCATGTATGTTGTGTATGTCATAAATGTCGATATGAATTGAAAATGGGGGACCCTGATGTAAACAAGACGAAAGTCTTTATCTGGTTTGCATCCCCTTAACAATTTTCATTCATTCATTTCTCCCCCACTACTCCCAAAAGTAACACTAAATAGATAAAGTACAACAACGCCAGACTCAAGAAACTGTGTTCCCATTGGATGTGTTCTCATAAACAATGTTTGTTTACACTGAACATGACACTCGAGGCTGCATGGGTGTAATCTCTCCTCTATCAAAGAGGTTGCGTTCAGGAATCGACGTTGTGATGTCCTACGGATATTCCTCTCTAAAAGCCCCACGCAATACAGCATGTCTTGAATGTTCAGGCAGGAATTCACCGATCTTTGTTCAGTACAATATGATTGAAAAAATAAGCTACATCTGGAATGAATAAAGTGATTTTTTTTAACTGTCAAGGGTACCAGCGTCTTTTTCTCCAGTAGCGCGACTAATATCCATATCAGTTACATCATCCAAGGTATTGTTACTCAATGTTTGTTAGCGTGGTTTGGAGATATTCACAGTAATTGTTAATTCAGTAAAGTAGTCAGATCTACTCTTTATTGAAGGTACTGATATGATATGATTCTACGATTAATACTACAAATGTAATGGTCCTCAATGAGTATAACAATTACACAAAACATTAGCTTTATATCAGCCTTTCTGAAAGAAGAAATGGTTTCTTTATACATAGTCCTATATATATAATTTGAAATAAAAAAATACCATGTTCCTTAGTCCTGTATTATGATCAAACAATTACACAAAAATGCATCCTATATAGCAGACCTGGGCATTGTACGGCCTGCGGGCCGGATACGGCCTGCGGGCCGGATACGGCCCACGCGATGATTCTGGCCGGCCCGCAAAAGATTACATGATAATAAAAAATAAATTAAAAAAATCATTTTTTTTTTTAATATTTGTTCTTTTTGACTTTTTTCTTTTCATGTCAACGTTCACACGCACAATATACGCTTACCTAGGATTTGACTTGATTCAACAACAAAGCAGTCGGGGCAAGCCGAACCGGTATCGATTCACAGGTACCGGTACCGTATCGGTTCAAATGTGAGCGGTACCCATCCCTACTGAACACACAACTGCAGGGCAAGGGCATTTTTGCTCATGAAATGCATAGCCATGTGAAAGCCTGCATGACAAAGTTGCAATTAATTTCAAGGCAACTAGGCAACAACAATCTCAAACGCATGAAAACCTTAAAAGTAGTCAAACCATCAGCTGATCACCGGCACAGGTACTCATCCATGTTGGGAGCACTGCATGATGAATTTTCAAGGCGTTTTCAAGATTTCAATAAGGTTGAGGATGAAATGCAGCTGGTTTCCTCTCCCTTTACCTGCAGTGTTGATAGTTGTTCAGCTTGAACTCATTGACCTGCAGTCTGATTCACTACTGAAAAAGCACTTTAAGTCAGCATCACTGCTAGAGTTCTGCTCTCAAGGAGGATAACTTTCCAAACATGAGGAGACATGCTCAGAAGATGTTGGTTCTCTTTGGATCCACCTACATATGTGAACAGACATTCTCAGTCATGACGTTTACCAAGTCCAGGTACAGATCCTCTGTCACTGATGAACATCTGGCAGCTGTGCTTCGCATCTCCACCTCAGACATGCAACCTGACTTTGATGGACATGTTAAAGCTCAACAGAGACTGGATTTCTCACACTGAATGAAAAAAAAAAAAGAACTGAAGAACACTAAAATGTGGAAATATAACAAGTGAAATGGGACACTTGATTTTCTTTTTTTCAAAGTTCTGAAAACATTAAATGTTTAATATAGGCATGTAAAGTAAAAAAGGCTACAAAACTGGGACACTTTCTTTACACAGTTCAGTGACATGTCTTGTTTATTTTTGCTATAAGATGATGTGATGTCTTTAGAAAGCTAAGAAAATCCTTGTTTCAATAGTATATGAAACTCAAAATGCCATTTGTTATTAATGTTTCACATTTTGTTCATCATTTTGGAAATAAATTCTATTTGAATAAATTATATTTTTTAAAGCTAACCTCACCTTTTAATAGCCAAATAATAACTTACACTCTTACCAGGGGTCAAAACAATGCCATTTACTGCTTTTTATATAGAAATAAAATGTATATTATGCATAATTGAGTTTGGAATTTTGGCCCGGTGTGACGTACCTGGGTACGTGGGTTGGTCATTACCATTATTACTGCATTTATGACACCTTCTGAACATCAGGTTAGTATATTTAATGTGTTATGTTTTGTATATGATGTGTGTGTGTTGAACATGAGAGTTAATGCTGTCTCTTCTCTCCCTGTCAGGTGCTGCCCATCCCTACTGAAGAGTGCTGATTGCCTAATGAATAACAGCTGATGGCAGTCACATCAAGAGGGATGGGTAGTCAAATACCTGACAGCACACACACGTCTCGGCGCCTCATTCTGTCAATTGCTAGCGACTAGAGAAGAGTGAGGTTGCCATGGTTAACCACGGTTGTTGTAACTGAGGGGTACAATTCCCTGACTGTATTACTAGATATGATACTTACTACCACTACCTTTGTACTTAATATTCGGCCACCCAGTACACGGCATAAATATATTATCATGAACACTCTCACGTAGATGAAACGGATCCAACACAAATGTACGAATTAGAAACAGGTCTTTATTTCTACACAGCGATGGTGTGTAGAATAAGCACTTAATCACTTAATTACATTTATGAATTGAAATAGTATGCACTTTTATGGCAAGGAGTATTCGTCGGTATATCAATAGAGAATGTCCAATCTCTGAAGGCGCAGGTGGTAAATATACGACCTGGAATAGTTAAGGAATAACAGCAATGATACTTTAATGATTATACTAGATACACTAGAGGGGGTTAATCCGGTCGCTTGTAAGCCGACAGGAGTAGGAGGGGGGGGGGGGTAGAATCCGGCTGCCTCGTCCGGCCAAGGGTATCCCAGGTGAACCCACTGTAGTGCCGTTCAATGCGCCGGCGATCCTTGGACCACAGATGAAAGCAGGTGGACTCTTTGTGGGCCGGCTCTCTCCGGTCCACGGGGGAGAGACGTGAAGCGACCTCGTCTTGCAGAGCGTCTCCTCACCTTGCGTCCTCTCCAGGGGGGGGGGTTCCAACACACGGCAGTGTCGGGGGTCTTTATCCATGGAATAATCAAAGTATCCAAAGCATAATCCGTGCCTGGGAAGGCGGGCTGTCGTCGGTAGAATAATCCGGTATACAGGTCCACTCGCTCGTCGGCTCTGGGGCTCCTCGGGTGCAGCTTCACGTAGGGTCAACCACCCTGGGTAAGCAGCCAGTTCTCTGCCCGAAACGATGGGGTACTGACTACGGTAGTATTCTCACCGCACGAAGCACTATATATTAACAGACTATTATTAGCTTAATAGACTACGTCCAACTCGACGATATAGTGCCAAATATGACTATTCAAATATTAATATACACGATGTCTCAATACCGATGGTAGGCGAACTTGGCCTTACTCCCACACGTGGCGTCGCGGGGAGGCTTTACGTCTGTGACTCTATTGGAGGGTAAGAAACTGGACTGAAAAGAAAGTCCTACTTTAGTAGCGCAGTATATATACGCACTATGAACAAATAGTCCCATTAGTGGTGCGGTAGCCAGATTCCTACGCGGAACTAGGACTTGTTCGTACATGTGGAGCGGTACGTTTGAACTGGGTCTGAGGGGTATGGCAGCCTGGCACCAAGGTCTCGACCAATAGTAGAATGGAGACTATTATGGGATGTTCAGTAGGCTAGAATGGATATTCAATGCATATTGTACAAGGAATATACAAGGGATATCAGGGAATATTAGAGAATATACAAATACAATTAAATATATATATATAAATAAATATATATATTCGGTTTAATCTGGCCCTTCACAACAGCCACCCCCTGAATAGGTCCCAGACCTAATCAGTTAAACAGAGACAGATTAATCGCGTTGTCTATTTACACATAAGGGTTTGCTGTAGGGGTCAGTCAACTTCACAAAGTCATAGGGTTGTAGGGTCATGGTCATCATCGATTGTGTCTTGGAGTCGAGGCAGTTCTATGAGCCTTGCCACGGGACGGGTGTAAGTGCGACCCTGGACGAGCACTTCAGCTGCTCGGACCTTGCCGTCGGCACCGGTGATCACTTTGCTTACGCGGCCGGCCGGCCACATAGCTCTGGGCAGTGATTGATCAATAATCATGACGACTGTTCCTTCTGTCAAATTGTCTCTCTCCTTTACCCACTTCTGGCGGGTCTGTAGAGACGGTAGGTAGTGCAGTAGGAAACTGTTCCAAAACTTGTCGGCTAATACTTGGCTGTACCTCCACATTCGTCGGCCGTTCGCTTCTTCAGGCCGGTACATTGTCTGGGGTAATGCAGGATCTAGCCGCCCCATCAGGAGTGTGTTGGGGGTAACTGGGTCGATATCCGCCACATCACTGGAGACATATCCGAGGGGCTTCGAGTTAAGTACTCCCTCAATCTCCGTGAGGACTGTCATTAGGACTTCTTCCGCCACAGTCTGGGCCCCAAGTACTGCGTACAGGGCTGTCTTTATGGAGCGCACTTCTCGTTCCCAAGTGCCACCGAAGTGGGGTGCGTTTGGGGGGTTGAATTGGAAATCAACCTGTGCTGGAGCGAGGTGGGTCTTAAGTTCTGGGCCCATAGCTTGGAAGCTCTCTCTCAGCTCTCTTTCGCCGCCTTTGAAGTTTGTCCCATGATCGGACAATAGGGTAGACGGTCTTCCTTTCCGTGATGTGAATCTACGGAAGGCCATAAGGAATGAGTCTGTGCTCATGGTCGGGAGAAGCTCGATGTGTATCGCTCTGGTGGTCATGCATTTGAATACAATACCCCACCGCTTCTCGGTTCCTCTTCCTTTCTTTATGTGCAGCGGGCCAAAGCAGTCCATACCCGTTGAGTGGAATGGCTTGTCACCGATTCGGAGGCGACATGGAGGAAGGTCAGCCATCCTTGGTATGCTGGGCTGCGCGCGCCACTTGCGGCAGTCTAGACATGTTCGCTGGAAGCGTCGTACCGCCTCTCTTCCTTGTAGGATCCAGTAACGACGTCTGATTTCCGCGAAGACTCTTTCTGCTCCTGCGTGATGTACATCCTCATCGTATTTCTTTATAATCAGCTCTGTGACCTTGTGTCGGCTGTTCAATACGATCGGGTATTTAATGTCATCCGGTAGATTGGGGGCTCTGCGTAGGCGACCACCCACTCTGATGAGGGTATGAGCGTCGCTCTCGGGGGCCAGATGAATTAATCTGCTGTCGGGTGGGACAGGCTTTCCTCCCTGTAGACAGGCCAATTCATCGGGGAACGAGTCTCTCTGGGCTCGCTGCAGTAGAAGCAATTCTGCTTCCTCGTAGTTAGCTGCTGACATATCAGCGGGGGACTTGCACTCCGGGTGGTACCGCAGGAATGTTCTTTGTTGTGCACTCTCTATGGACGTGCAATCGTCTATGTTAGGGTCGGTGGAGGCTACGGTGCTCAATCCACAGAACACAGACTTCTTATTTTCCACCTCCTCTGGACTTGCTTCCCTCGGGATAGGCATGGGCCACTGTCCTTCCGGGAGTCTTAGGAATGCGGGGCCGTCACTGTAGGCATTGTGACGGGTGAGGTCATCCAGGGGCATCCCCCGGGTGATGACGTCAGCTGGGTTCTGTTTTGTATCAACGTAGCGCCACTCTGTTTCTCCGGTTAACTCTTCGGTTAAGTCTTGAATCTCGGTGACTCTGACTCCCACGAAGACTTTGTACTTGCATGAGTCCGATTTGATCCAGGCGAGTACTGTCGTGGAATCTGACCACAGGATTGTTCTAGACACCGGTATGGTGAGCTCACGTTGGATGAGCGTGGCTAGGTGCGCTCCGGCTAGGGCTGCGCAGAGCTCTAGGCGTGGGATAGATTGTTGCTTGCGTGGGGCTATTCTCGAGCGGGCGAGGACAAGTGCTGTGTAGATCTCTCCCCCCTTTTCGTGGGCCCGCAAGTAGGCTACTGATCCGTATGCGACCTCTGAGGCGTCACTGAAGACGTGTAAGTCCATTTTACATGTCTCTGACCTCACCGTGGGTGGGAAGTAGCTTCGGCGCATATTAACGCCTGGGAGTGAGTGGAGCTCCATCTCCCACTCTCTCCAGGTGGATGGAAGGTGTGCGGGAATGGGGTCGTCCCAGCCCTGGTCCTTGTCCCACAATGCTCGTACAATCATTTTTGCCCTGGTGGTGTACGGTAGAATACATCCTAGCGGGTCATATTGTCGGGCGAGTGTTGTGTACACACTCCGTCTGGTGGTCGGCGCCGCCGCCGGCCTTCCCTGCTCCGTAGTCAGGGGCTTGTGTCTGTAGTGAAGCGAATCTGTTTTGAATCGCCACACCAATCCCAGGGTCATCTCCTGGGCTTCTCCCGGGATTGTAGCCATCCAGGTCTCGCTGCTGGCTGCCTTGTCCGCGGAGGAGAGGCTGCGCAGTACTTGCGGATCGCTGCTGGCCCACTGCCTGAGATCAAAGCCGCCTTTGATCAATGAGGCGCGGAGTTTAATCAGGAGAGCCTCGGCTTCTTCCTGGGTTGAAAGGCTTTGTAGACAGTTGTCTACGTAGAAGCTGTTCTTTACGCTGTGTCGGACCTCTTCGTCCGCTGCTGGGTCCTCTGCTACATGTTTCTGTAGTGCAAATGTCGCACAGCAGGGGCTGCACATCGTTCCGAAGGGGAGGACTTCCCATTGGTAGATGGCTGGGTGCTCATCTCCTGGCTTCTCTCTCCATAGGAACCGTAACAGGGGCTTGTCCGCCTCTACTAATCTCACCTGCAGGAACATTCCTTTAATGTCCCCGCTGATGGCCACCTTTTCCTGGCGGAAGCGGAGTAGAACGCCGAGTAGGGAGGGGCCGAGTGTGGGACCGGGCAGTAACTCTTTATTCAGATTTTGGGATCCGATCTGGTAGCTGCAGTTAAATACTATGCGGTCTTTACCGTTGTGATGGACCTTGTGGTGGGGCACGTACCACGATTCAGTGGTCTGGTCAGCCTCTTTAATGTCCATCTTTGTGACGTGTCCCGCTGTGATAAGCTTCTCAATCTCAGCGCGGTATACACTCTCTTGGGCGGGGTTCTTGGCTAAGCGCCGCTCCGTGTTCAGCAGGTACCGTTCTGTGGCGTCTGTCTTGGCGTGGAAAGTAGGCATTCCTTCTCGCCGCAGGAGTGGCGTGGCATATCTCAACACGCCGTTGACCGGGACTCTCTTGGTCCCTGTCTCGAGGAGGTGAATGGCGTAAATGTCATCTTTAGAGCGAATGTCTTTCTTTCCGTTCTTAAAGGGCATTTGTTCCAAGGTCCATAGCCGCTCTACGTGTTGCAGGAGTGCGGTTTCTCCCTCTGTGACTCGGGAGTGGAGACATCTAGTGGCTGTGCTTCGGTTGAGAGATTTGGCGAGCGGGCCTTGGAGAGTCCATCCCAAACGGGTCTCGACTGCTGCAGGGCAGCCTCGGGGTCCGGTATGAACCCGGTCTATCGGGACAATGAGGTCTGCATGGTCGGAGCCTATCAACAGGGTCGGCATAGCATTGTCTATGAGCGGGATCGGTAACTTGCGCAGATGTGCATATTTCTCCATCAGCTTGGCGACGGGGTATGTGTACCGCGACAGTCCTATTTCTTGGCTGGTGAAAGCGTCTGCAATCTGGTACCGTCGCTCAGGCTGGCCGCTTGCTGCGATAGAGAATGAGACATTCTCGCCCTTTATCGTCTTCAAATCTCGTCTTATTGTCCGAATTGTCATTTGGGTTTCGCTTCCCCGCAGCCCTAGCTGGGCCGCAGCGGAGGCGAGCAGCAGGGTCTTCTCTGACCTGTCATCGAGGACGGCGTAAGTGTCCAGGACTTTATTCTGGTAGCTTAGTGTCACACGCACTACTTTTAGGAGTACTCGGGCTCCACTGCTGCTGGCGGGATCGATGTACATGACGCTCGCTTTGCGGCTGGATGGTGCAGGTGAAGGGCGCCGTCTGTTACTGTCGTGAAGTATGTCCAGATGGGCTCCATCGCACTTGGTGCACCTTTTCTTCAAGCGGCATTCGGCTGCCATGTGTGAGCGCGCACAGCGAAAACAGCGCTTGTTGGACTTTATCCATTGACCTGCTTCCTCCGCGTTCAGCTTGGGGAAGGAGTCACATTGCGCTAGCCAGTGTTCTTTCTCACAGTAGGGGCACACTATCTTCCACTTCTCCGTTCTGGAGGGGGTACTGTGGCTCCTGCTGCTCGGTACTGACTCCGATTGGTGCATCACAGTCACCGATCTTCTTCCATCATTTAGTCGTCTGGTTCCTTCTCTGGAGCCAGGGGTGCTCCGTCCGAATGTATCTAGCCGTAGGCTGCTGACTTCTCTCGCCAGGAAGTCTGCTAGATCGAGGAGGTTCGGTTCGGGGCCATTCGGGTCTCTGTGGTCCCTCTGCCGCCTAAAGCGCTCCTGACGAGCGGGCGGCAGCTTCTCCAGGATCCTTTCCACATTTGAGTTGGCGTAAAGTTCATGCCTCCCCTTCTCTCTTTGCGCTCCCAACATCCCTACCAGGGACTGCACTCTGATGGACAGGTCGTCCAGTGCTCGATTGTCTATTGCTGGGGGTAAGCGGTCGATGTGTCGGATCTCCTGGATCACGTAATCCCATATGCGCCCATACCTCTGGTCCAATGCTACCAGCGCTGCTGTGTATGGGGTGGTGGAAGTCGCGTAGGCGAGCGCTATATTATGTGCGCGGGGTACCTTTAAGTGCTTCAGTAGGATGGCGTATTTGTGGCGTTCATCCAATACATCCACCAACATGGTCTCCAGACACATGCGGAGTTCTGTATACTGGGCCCGGTTCTCTTGGGTGAAGTCGGGTACCATAGGCGTGCCAATGTATGACGCTGACTGTGGATACATCGGCGAGCGTTGGGGGAGAGGCCTCCTAGGCGAGTCTCCTCCCGCTCCTTGGTATGGGCTGGTACCGGCAGTGTACCATGGCCCGCTTGTCCAGGTGCTGTTCCTCGGTGCGGGTCGTGCGTCGTGCTCACCCGTGTATAGAGTCGGGGGTCTGTAGCGCAGCTCCGCGGGAGTATAGCCTGGGCTGTACCGGACCTCCTGGTCCGGTAGAGTACTGTGCTGTCTTCGGGCGTGGTTCTCCTCCTCTTCCTCTTCGTCTTCAGTTAGGTCATCCAGTGCTTGTAGTCTCTGGTTTAGCCTCTCCACAGGATATGCTGCTCCTTCCCGGTTGCTAGGTCTCGCTTGGACCGGTGGGGGGAGGTGGTCTGTGGGGGGTATAGACCTCGTCTGTTGGTCAAGTTCAGGGTTGTTTACTCGGCTAGGGGATGCCGCCCTGGAGGTGTGTCTAGACGAGTTCCTGGAGCCTCTGGCGGAGGGAGAGGGTGTTGTCCGTCTGATCAGCTGTTCTATTAGTTGCGACTGCTGTCTGTCGCGCGCTGCGTCCCGTTGAGCACCGGCTCGTTCTCGGGCCACATTCTCTTCCATCTGAATGCGTCTTATTTCTAGACGTATCTGCTCGTGTTCGCTTCGCTGCTGGATCTGCAGTCGGTCGCGTTCAGCAGCGGCGTTCAGGCTGATGAGGAAGGCCTGCTGTAGGGTCCTCTCTGCCTCGCTGGGAGAAGGCGGTTGTATAGGGGAGCCTTCCCTCGGGGTACTCCTTGCGGAGCCTTGGAGCTCTATCTCCACGGTGCTCTCCCCGTCTTCTTCCGTGCCGAGTTCTCTCTCGGTAGCGTTGTATTCCTCCCGGGACTCATCGGGGACTACTTCTTCAGTACTGGCGGGGTGTGAAGTCATGTCTGGTTCCCACTGGTCCCCACCGTGAACTTGGTCAGTTACATTAGAGCCCGTAGGGGCCTCTATGGTCGGGGTAGTCTGGGCGTTGGGGTTAGACTTTTTACTTTCTAGTTTTACCGCGTTTACTGTTAGTAGAAGACTAGGTTGTTGACTGACAGCGTAAGCCTCTAAGTACTGAGGGAGCCGTCGTTCGCGCTGCGGGCGTTGGTTAGGAGGATCGTTTCGTGGAGTGTTCATCATAGGCCATTTCAATATTAATAACACTATATTAATATTACACTAATTACCCTCCGGCTCGAAGGACCAATTTTAACTGAGGGGTACAATTCCCTGACTGTATTACTAGATATGATACTTACTACCACTACCTTTGTACTTAATATTCGGCCACCCAGTACACGGCATAAATATATTATCATGAACACTCTCACGTAGATGAAACGGATCCAACACAAATGTACGAATTAGAAACAGGTCTTTATTTCTACACAGCGATGGTGTGTAGAATAAGCACTTAATCACTTAATTACATTTATGAATTGAAATAGTATGCACTTTTATGGCAAGGAGTATTCGTCGGTATATCAATAGAGAATGTCCAATCTCTGAAGGCGCAGGTGGTAAATATACGACCTGGAATAGTTAAGGAATAACAGCAATGATACTTTAAAGATTATACTAGATACACTAGAGGGGGTTAATCCGGTCGCTTGTAAGCCGACAGGAGTAGGAGGGGGGCGGGGGTAGAATCCGGCTGCCTCGTCCGGCCAAGGGTATCCCAGGTGAACCCACTGTAGTGCCGTTCAATGCGCCGGCGATCCTTGGACCACAGATGAAAGCAGGTGGACTCTTTGTGGGCCGGCTCTCTCCGGTCCACGGGGGAGAGACGTGAAGCGACCTCGTCTTGCAGAGCGTCTCCTCACCTTGCGTCCTCTCCAGGGGGGGGGGTTCCAACACACGGCAGTGTCGGGGGTCTTTATCCATGGAATAATCAAAGTATCCAAAGCATAATCCGTGCCTGGGAAGGCGGGCTGTCGTCGGTAGAATAATCCGGTATACAGGTCCACTCGCTCGTCGGCTCTGGGGCTCCTCGGGTGCAGCTTCACGTAGGGTCAACCACCCTGGGTAAGCAGCCAGTTCTCTGCCCGAAACGATGGGGTACTGACTACGGTAGTATTCTCACCGCACGAAGCACTATATATTAACAGACTATTATTAGCTTAATAGACTACGTCCAACTCGACGATATAGTGCCAAATATGACTATTCAAATATTAATATACACGATGTCTCAATACAGATGGTAGGCGAACTTGGCCTTACTCCCACACGTGGCGTCGCGGGGAGGCTTTACGTCTGTGACTCTATTGGAGGGTAAGAAACTGGACTGAAAAGAAAGTCCTACTTTAGTAGCGCAGTATATATACGCACTATGAACAAATAGTCCCATTAGTGGTGCGGTAGCCAGATTCCTACGCGGAACTAGGACTTGTTCGTACATGTGGAGCGGTACGTTTGAACTGGGTCTGAGGGGTATGGCAGCCTGGCACCAAGGTCTCGACCAATAGTAGAATGGAGACTATTATGGGATGTTCAGTAGGCTAGAATGGATATTCAATGCATATTGTACAAGGAATATACAAGGGATATCAGGGAATATTAGAGAATATACAAATACAATTAAATATATATATATAAATAAATATATATATTCGGTTTAATCTGGCCCTTCACAACAGTTGTGTTTATATATATATATATATTGTTGACCTATGTGCCACTTCTTTAGCTGGGTGAGTGTTATCTTGTTGGCCTCTGTGCCTGTTCCCACTGAGTGTGGACTGATATTTCACTGCCCTTTGTGCTGTTGTGTCATTCAAGTAGAGTTGTATATATATATATATATATATATATGTTGGTAGGCTGTATGCCATTGCCACTTTGTTTATATGTCTTGTTTGTCCTCCATTACCTTTTCCCCTTTGTGTGTGCGTGGGTTGAAATCCCCACCGACAACATCCCCTTTTCCCTTTGGGAAAAGGGCCGTGGGTTGAAACCCCCACTATACAATAAAACCTAATTTACCATTTGAAAACGTCTTTGTTTACTATCTGCCTACCCGGGACTGTTTGAGAAGCATTTTTCTACTGAGGGGGTTGTTTTTTGCTCATGTAACACCTGCCCAGTTACTATCTTGTATGGTCGATAGACATCTGTACATGACATGGGGGCTCGTTAAGTTTGCGCAATTGTATGGTTCCTTGTTGGTAAAATAACGGGGTGACTTGTCGATTGAAGCATATCAGGTGTAATAAGATAGCGTTTTCTAAATTGGTAAGTTAGTGGGTTCCATTGTCCGTGCACAGTTGATTGATGTAAACCATTATTGTTGTGATGCTCTTAACCATTCTATTTTTCTGCCACATAGGTAACAGGGGGGGGGTCACCTGCTTGGCTAGAGGGTGGGGGGCACAAGTCGTGATTCCGGTGGAGCGCGCAATGAAATCGGTAAGCGATTGAAGATATGTGTAGCCTTTCATCCAGGTAGTGGAGTAGTTTATCTGGGATAGGCTAGAGTGACACAGGTGACTCCTAGTTGAGTGGTTAGGACCATTTGTTATTATTTTCATTTAGTAGATGTGGTCGGTTGGATTGTTTTGGTTAAGAGGTATGAAAGCAGAATGTATCTATTATTATTGTGCACGGTCATGGTTAATTAAGTGAGGACGTGATATATATGTATATATATTTTTTTTTACGCACGCATAAAAACATAATATGGCTGCGTCTGCGTTTGTTTTTGAAGCCTTCGTGGCGGATCCGACAGAGGATCAGGTGGAAGGTTGCACTAAGGCGGAATTAGGCCTTATTGCTAGGCATTATGATATTGCTGTGCAAAATTCCCAATCCAAGGCGGATATGAAGGCAGCTGTTATAGCGGGGTTGGTGGAGCAACAGGTGTTTAGCACGGCTCAGGGAGTAGTGAGTCATAGTGATCAGGAGGTTGCACACACTGGCGAATGGGTTGACTCTCCCTTACGTGATCTTAACCCGGAAGGTGGTGCTATTAGGAGGAATGGTAGTACGGCCGAGCTGAAAGTGAGGGCGCGGGCGATTCGGATAAAGACTCCACGTCTTCTGGCCATGCGCGCTCTAGTCTGCGGTTTGCCCGTCTCCAGATGGAGGAGAGAGCTCTGTTGCGCAGAGAGGACAGAGAGGACAAAGCAGCTGTACGAGACAGAGAGGACAAAGCTGTACGAGACAGAGAGGACAAAGCAGAGAGGACAAAGCGAGACAGAGAGGACAAAGCGGCTGTACGAGACAGAGAGGACAGAGCAGCTGTACAAGACAGAGAGGACAAAGCGGCTGTACGAGACAGAGAGGACAGAGCAGCTGTACGAGACAGAGAGGACAAAGCGGCTGTACGAGACAGAAAGGACAGAGCAGCTGAGAGAGACAGGGAAGAGCGAGGAAGGGAGAAGGAGAGAGATAGAGAGCTCCAGATTACACTGAAGAGGATGGAGCTGGAAAGTGTTGGCTCTTCTTCGCCCTCATCTGAAGGTGGCCAGGGCAGTTTTAATGTTGGGCAACATATTGCTATGGTTCCTGTTTTTCGAGAATCTGAGGTGGAGGCATTTTTTGTTAATTTTGAGCGGGTAGCGGGGGCTGCGAATTGGCCGGAGGATCAGTGGGCACTATTAGTGCAATATAAGCTCACGGGTAGGGCTCAGGACGCATGCCAGTTTTTATCAAAGGAGGACAGCATGGTATATGAGAAAGTGAAGGGTGCTGTCTTGCGCATATATATGAACTGGTGCCAGAGGCGTATAGGCAGCGGTTTAGGGGACTAAGTAAAGCTCCCTCGCAAACACATGTCGCATTTTCCCATGAACAACGGATGGTGTTCACTCGTTGGTGTGAAGCGTGTAAGGTGGATGGGGTCGAGGCTTTGCGCGAGTTAATCCTCATGGAACAATTTAAAAAAATTGTGCCCGAACACATGATAATACAGTTGGAGGAGCGAAAGGTTTCTACCCTCCAGGAAGCTGCAGTTTTGTGTGACGAGTTGGCAATGATCCACAAAAATGTTTCTGCATCACATGGTTCTGTGCGAAATTATATGTATGTAGGAGGCGACGAGCGATCATTTCGACCACGCTCGCCTCCGTCAGAAAAGAGACATTGTAATTATTGTAGCAAGCCAGGTCATTTGGCGGCGGACTGTTATGCATTTGTGCGCGATCGGCAAAATACTGACAGGCCAGCTCAGGAACCAAAGGTGGTGGGGTTGGTTAGCACTGTCTCACGCCCTGGGCGGGGGAAACCGGACAGTTGTTTTGATCCTTTTATATCTTCTGGTTTTGTGTCACTGTCGGGTAAGGTCTGTGACCAGCGCGAGGTGAGGATCCTTCGTGATACAGGTGGTTCACAGTCCTTTATGCTGGCGGATGTATTGCCGTTAAGTGTGGAGTCGTCTTGTAATACAAGTGCTATTGTGTGCGGGATAGAGATGGGCTACACGCCCGCTCCGTTACATATGATACATGTGAGGTCAAAACTAGTCACAGGTTGTTTTCCCGTGGCGGTTCGTTCCTCTTTTCCGGTAGCCGGAATTGATTTTATCATGGGAAATGATATAGCTGGGGGGAAAGTTCTGTGCGATGCGTTGATTGAGTCAGCAATCCGGCCACGCTCGCCGCCGTCTAGGAGACCGGTGGTGTGCAATTATTGTAAAGAGACAGGCCATGTGGTAAAAGGATGTCGTACGCTGAGGAAGCGACAGGACAAAATCACGAAGTCAGCCCAGAAACCAAAAGGTGTGAGTGTTGATTTTGTCATGGGGAACAAGTTCGCTGGGGAGAGTGTGATTCCTGTAGTGGGGGTTGAAAAGGCTCCATTGACTGACTTGTGTTGTGATGAATTGCTTGATAATCACCCCAATGTGTTTTCTGCTTGTGTTGTCACCAAGGCACAGGGTGGGGAGCGAACTCAAGTTTTGACGTTGAGTGAATCTGTCGGGGGCGAGGCTCTCGCCGAGGACAAGGGGCCATCTGTTGGCGAGATGGAAGAGGTTGCAGTATGTAGCGTTCAGGGGCAGCTGGTAATTCCCGAACCATCTATTGGAGAGATGATGATGAAAGACATATCACCTGGATCGTATCCACCTCATTTTTACATTCGTGAAGCAGTGTCGCCCGAGCAATTGCTCGCTCTAAAGTGGTGGAGGCTGGGTTTTCTAGGCCTGTGTGGTGCTGGTGTGCCCATTGGTGGGTGATTGTGGGAGGAGAATTTTGTTTTTGTTGTTTCTGTTTTCCCTGGTGTGTGGTACTAATCGGATGTTGGGTAATAAGTAATAATGTTTTGCTAACCCTACAGGTTCGCTCTTATGGGGGAGGTGTGACGTACCTGGGTACGTGGGTTGGTCATTACCATTATTACTGCATTTATGACACCTTCTGAACATCAGGTTAGTATATTTAATGTGTTATGTTTTGTATATGATGTGTGTGTGTTGAACATGAGAGTTAATGCTGTCTCTTCTCTCCCTGTCAGGTGCTGCCCATCCCTACTGAAGAGTGCTGATTGCCTAATGAATAACAGCTGATGGCAGTCACATCAAGAGGGATGGGTAGTCAAATACCTGACAGCACACACACGTCTCGGCGCCTCATTCTGTCAATTGCTAGCGACTAGAGAAGAGTGAGGTTGCCATGGTTAACCACGGTTGTGTATATATATATATATATATATATATATATATATATATATATATATATATATATATATATATATATATATATATATATATATATATATATATATATATATTGTTGACCTATGTGCCACTTCTTTAGCTGGGTGAGTGTTATCTTGTTGGCCTCTGTGCCTGTTCCCACTGAGTGTGGACTGATATTTCACTGCCCTTTGTGCTGCTTTGGGAAAAGGGCCATGGGTTGAAACCCCCACTATACAATAAAACCTAATTTACCATTTGAAAACGTCTTTGTTTACTATCTGCCTACCCGGGACTGTTTGAGAAGCATTTTTCTACTGAGGGGGTTGTTTTTTGCTCATGTAACACCTGCCCAGTTACTATCTTGTATGGTCGATAGACCTCTGTACATGACACCCGGCCCTCCAACATATTTTCAGTTGCTCATTCGGCCCCCTGGGAAAGATAATTGCCCACCCCTGCTATATAGCCTCATATGCCAAAACATTCAGAAATACCCAAATGATGCGAGTTTGTTTTTTTATGACATGCACAACCACAAGCTTTTAAGAACACTGACATAACCGCTGAATATCACTGAAATCCAAGTTAATGTATATCTTAGAGGTTCTTTGTTTCATCGTACAAACAGCCAAAGCTGTCATGTATGTTGTGTATGTCATAAATGTCGATATGAATTGAAAATGGGGGACCCTGATGTAAACAAGACAAACATCTTTCTCTGGTCTGCATCCCCTTAACAATTGTGTGTATTGCGCCAAAGGGAACACAGTTTCTTGAGTCTGGCGTTGTTGTACTTTATCTATTTAGTGTTACTTTTGGGAGTAGTGGGGGAGAAATGAATGAATGAATGAAAACTTTATTTAACAGATTGCAGAATGGGTACAATACAGTACGGCGCAATACACACAATTGTTAAGGGGTTGCAGACCAGAGAAAGACTTTCGTCTTGTTTACATCAGGGTCCCCCATTTTCAATTCATATCGACATTTATGACATACACAACATACATGACATTAGGGATTAATAAGAACGAGCCGCCTCGGAAGAAGACGGCCGCTGCTGCTGAAACCACCGCCTTGCGTCGCCTCGCTGGCTCTTCCGCTTCACAGCGCGGCAGCGGGCGATAAGGGGGCCGTGCTAGCCGCGGTCACGTGGGCTTAGTGGCCAATCAGAGGAACCCGGAAACCGAACTGCGTTGTATTTGGCATAGACGCCACCTGGACAAGAGGCAAGGGAACTATGTGAGAATGCTATTCATCGTCTACAGCTCAGCATTCAATACCATAGTCCCCGCCAACCTCATAGCCAAGCTCAGGGACCTGGGCTTGAACTATGACCTCTGCCAGTGGGTCTTGGACTTCCTGACGGGCAGACCCCAGGGGGTGAGAGCAGGCAACTGCACCTCCTCATCCATCACTCTCAACATAGGGGCCCCCCAGGGCTGTGTTCTGAGTCCCCTCCTCTACTCCCTGTACACAGTACTACACACATGACTGTGTGGCACAGATGAACAGCAACACAATGATCAAGTTTGCTGAGGACACAGTTGTGGTGGGCCTGATCTCTGCAAACGACGAGAGGGCCTACCTGGAAGAGGTAAAGGTTCTAGCGGGATGGTGTCAATAGAACAGCCTCTCCCTGAACATCAGCAAAACAAAAGAGATGATTGTGGACTTTAGGAGGTCGGGGGTCAGGGACTACAGCCCCCTCAGCATCGACAGGGCACCGGTTGAGAGAGTGAACAGTAAAGTACCTCGGAGTCCACATAACCGAGGACTTGACATGGACCACACACATTGACAGTGTTATCAAGAAGGCACGACAACGCCTCTACTTCCTTAGGCGCCTAAGGAAGTTCCAAGTGAGTCAGAATATCGTCAAGAACTTCTACTCATGCACAATAGAGAGCATCCAGACTGGCAATATCACCTCCTGGTTTGGGAATAGTACTGCACAAGACCATAGCAGACTACAGAGAGTGGCCCGTTCAGCCAAACACACAATTGGAGGGGGGCTTCCCACTCTCCAAGACATTTACAACAAGCGCTGCATGGGTAAGGCTAAGAGAATAATCAAAGACCCCAGCCACCCAAACAACGGCCTCTTTGAACTGCTGCGGTCAGGCAAGCGATACCGGAGTCTCAAGCTAAGCTATACCTCACCATTTATACACTGTACTGTGTTACGAATGGCGTGTTTCGATAGCATGGTGGAGTGTGGAACCCAGTTGCAGCAGATAACGGAGAGATAACTTAACAGGAAGCAGGAGACAGCGTTGTGATGATAACAAGGTTTTACTCAAACAGAAAACAAGGAAATATGACTGACACACAGGTAACATTAAACAATGAACCAGCAAGTGTATGCTGGCCCAGAACACTTATATACAAACACTAATTAGAGACAGAGGGTAATTACTAACAGGACACCGGTGTGGTAGACAGGACTAACAGAATACAGAGCACACAGGGGAAAACAATAACAATAGTACAAACTGAGACATATGAGACTAAAACACATTTACAAAACACAGACAGTAGGGACACAAGACTAACACAGTGGAACTAATAAAGACAACATAGACAACGAATAAATCAAACATAAATGACAGCAAATAATGTTAATCAGGTGAGTGAGCTGATGCCAGATCTGCCACATCTGGATCAGCCCACCGGTTGGCAATGTTGTAGTGTGAAGGGGTGTATGGAAGGGGAGTTGAGAAGGTCCGAAACCTGGACCAGCCGAACCTAGAGGGTTGCCGTCCGGTCCCGCAGGACCGGAGGAAGCGTTACAGTACTGTATATTGCTGTAACTCAGTTACCTTCTCTACTCTGCATTGTATATACTGTACATATACTGTATATATGTATATTGAAAATGTTTGTTTTGTTTACACTTGTTTACGTACATGACTTTCTATTTTATACTAATATTATACTTATTTTATACTATATTTTTATTTTATCTAGCACACTCTCAGGAGCAAAACAGAAAGAAGCATTTCATGCAAAAGTATTCTGTATGTCTGTATGACAACTAATACAGAAACTTTAAACTTGAACTAATGAGGCAGCTTCTGCAGCTAATGATCTGTCAATGCACAGATAGAAAAGCGATTGAAGGTATTACTGTCCGTTGGTTTATTAAAAAATTAGAACCTAGCGTCAACTCTGTGGGGCGAATTCACAAAGGGATTGTGCGGCTTTTTCTGATGCTGTCTGTGCAAATAGGAAAATGTGCCCCTTTCTATGCAAATCGCCCTCATTGCAAAAACACAATTCACAAAGATCGGCGCCTATTGCCACACACAGTTAACCTCATGAGCGCTAGCCCTATTTTCTGAAAATCCGCTTAAAAATACATACTTAAGTAAATGGAAGATTTCTCCACTTCTACAAGGACCTTTGCATGTTCTTGGTATCTAGGGACATCTATAAATCTTGTGTTTGTTACTAGGCTTGAGTAAATTGTAATGAACCAAAGGAGAATAAAGGGAAGGTGATTAAACAGAAGGTTTTGTAGATACAGTACTGAATTCTGCCAACCGGACAGATGCAATTTGAAATATGATTATAGAATATAGAATATCAGGCCTATAAAATACCTTATTATAGCCAAGCCGCACATCTATGAATCGGGCCAAATCTTCCCTTTCCAATGGCAGAGTTCAATCTGGATTTAGTATCACCAGGCGTGATTCACAAACCGTGAGTTTTGTTATTATTACTATTATTTATTTGTAATGTGTGTGTGTGAAATTTTTTATTCAACCTTACCCCGTTCTCTTCCTCAAGCCTTGTCTTCCTCTGCCTCTCTTACAAGCCTCATTTCTGGGTTGGGAAAGGTGGGGGCCGGGGCTGGTTCTTGGGCTAGCTGAATGTTAGCTACGAGCCTGGTACGAGCAGGCCGCAGCTAGCTCGGGGCTAGCTGGAATAATCACTGCTCGCCGACTAGAAGCATCACACACATTGTCCATTCTGGGATGATAAAACGAAATATATTATATATAGAATATGACCCAGTAATGAATAAACAAATAAAAGCGAATACAGTATTTGAAAACATTGTTAGGCTGAATAAGATACGTAAACGTTCCGTTGTGGGTGCAGGGAGACTCACTTTTGCTGGCTGTATTCTACAGTCGCCATGCTGCTTTAGAAAACATGCTTTTGGAGTGGAAAATATTACCAAAATCTCATCAAAAACATCTCACAAACACTATAAACTGTCAGAAACTGAATGAATGCTATAATGTCCAACAACAACGTTTATTTTATTCAAATCAGTACTTACATGATTGCCTCAAAACGGACATTCCTCACACTCTGCCGGGGAACAATTTGGTAAATGCTGCGGTCTCTCTCGATTGGTCTCTCTAAACGCCTCTTTTCCGACCAATCCCATGCCGCCATCCCTGGGACTTCACGAAATCCAAGATTACCATATTAAAGGTACAGTTCTTGGTGTCGATTGGAGGAGAACTGGAGGCGTAATGGCAATTTGATTGACACAAGTGACGATGCCGTTAGCACAGAAGAGTTTTTAAGAGGTTAACTAAACATTAAATACAATTTAATTTATCACTCTAAAAATATTCCTAATCTGAAAATATTTTCACTGGCAGTGCCTAACTTCGGCCAAAATATTCAACACCATGGACAGGTCTGCTCAAACAAATTTATTTTGGGATGACATGACAAACAAATCAATGGCAAAAGATATTGACACAAACAAAGAATGCATAATGCTATAGAAACAAAGAGCTATTGATTCCCTCTCCCTCATTTCGGCTTTACAGGTATATTTTCAAATCATTCCACCTCCGTTTGCAATCCATACTTCCACATTTGGAAACACCAACTGCACTCACAGACTGCAATATTAAACCCCAAATATGGTTTTTCACTGTAAGTGTAACTGAGGGGTACAATTCCCTGACTGTATTAAAGAGTATGATATATTAAACCACTACTAGTTATGTACTTTAATTACTGGCCATACAGTACATGAATATATATGGTGAACACCCACACAAGAATACGGCATTGACACATAAAGTTCTATTTGGAGGGTATTTATTATTATTAAGCAATGTTAGGTTACAGATTGAGAATTAGGCTTGCGCTTGTATGGCGAAGAACACACGTAAAGTCAGTCAAGAGCGTAAGTCAATGAGAATAGTATGAATACTAGGATGGGTCTAAACTGACGCCACCTGTGGTATAGCAATTACATAGGGCACACTAGTACCAGCTGGAGACACTGGGGGGTTCCCTCCGGGTGTAAGGCCGGCAGGGGTAGAGGAATGTTCGGGTACAAAGTCTGGGTCAACGAGGAATAACGAGGCTCCAGATACAGGAGCCAGTGCATGTACTCCCTTGAGCAGCAGACAAAGCAACAGCTATAATCCAGTATGCTCGACAGCATGGAAGACAGCTAGCCAGCCTCTCGACGTGCTGTAAGAGGGTGGTGTCTTCTTCTTTTATTCTTGAGTGGAGGCAGCGAGTGGCTGATGGTCGGTTGGAATACCCGGAGAGGGGGCCTTGTAGTGTCCAACCTAGGCGGGTCTCGACCGCTGCTGGACAGCCTCTGGGCCCGATGTGGACCCGGTCCGTTGGGACGATGAGGTGTGCGTGGTCGGATCCTATGAGCAGGGTCGGGGTGGCGCCGTCGATGAGCGGTATAGGTAGTTGACGTAGGTGCACGTATTTTTCCATCAGCTTGGGGATGGGGTAGGTGTACTGTGACAGGCCTATGTCTTGGCTGGTGAAGGCGTTAGTAATCCTATACTGCTTCTCGGGCTGCCTGACTGCTGCTATCGTGAAGGAGACATTTTCACCCTTTATGGTCTTCTGGTCTCTTCTAATGGTACGGATTGTCATTGTTCCTTTGGCACCCCGCAGGCCCAACTGGGCTGCGGCGGAAGCGAGGAGGAGAGTCTTTTCAGAACCATCGTCTAGGACAGCGTAAGTGTCCAGGACCTTGTCCTCGTAACTCAGGATGCTACAGACGGGCAGCGCAGAACAAAGGGGGTCCCAGGGGACCGGGATGGGAACACGCCGTCCTTCCGTGGAATACTAGGGAGCGACGACGAGCCTGGGTCCAAGGGGAACGGGATGGGCACACGCTGTCCTCCCGTGGAATACTAGGGAGCGACGACGAGCCTCACCCCAGGAACGAGGATCACGAAGAGACGCCTTCCTCCCGTGGAATCGGGAGCGATGACGAGCCGGCTTGACGTCTGGAGTGGGAACACTGGAAAACCTCCTGTAGAGAATTAGAGAGCGAAGACGGTGTCCCACTCCAGGCAAACGGCGACAGGTGGTGATGGCTGGCACATCGTCTCACGCCGGAGACGTGGCAGGTGATGGTAACGTACAGGATGGTAACGTACAGAACTCCATGAACACAGACACAGATACAGAGTCCAGAACACAGAGTCCAGAACACAGAATCCAGAACACAGAATCCAGAACACAGAATCCAGAACACAGAACGACCCGACAAGGACTGGAGGGGAGTCTGCAACCTAAGTACTCTCCAGCAGATTGAAAACTCCCAACAGGTGCGTGAGGGTAGAGGAACAGAATGTCCAAGGGTGGGGGCTGGTGAAGAGTAGGAGGCAGGCAAAAGTTCTCACAAGGGTGGGGGCTGGTGAAGAGTAGGACGCCCATCAACCGGCGGACCTGCCACTGGGGGTGTCCGTCCACCATCTCGGGAGGAGGCGGGTCCGGAGCAGGAGGCATCAGGGGACTGAGAGAGACAGGCTTAACCCGGGACACATGGAAAACGGGGTGAATGCTCATGGACGCAGGAAGCTTAAGACTCACCGCCGCCGGACTGAGCACCTTCAGAACCTCAAAAGGACCGATGGACCGGGGGTTAAGCTTCTTGGCCGAGGACCGAAGCGGAAGGTCCTTTGCGGACAGCCACACCCTCTGCCCAGGGTGGTACGTCGGCGCAGGGACCCGGCGCCGGTCAGCCCCACGACTGGCGCGCTCCGATGACCGGAGCAGCGCAGTCCTGGCGATCTCCCAGACCCGACGGCACCGGTCGAGATGCTCCTGTACGGAGGGAACTGCAACCTCCGACTCCTGTGCAGGGAAAAGAGGGGGTTGGTAGCCCAGGGATATTTCAAAAGGTGAGAGGCCGGTGGCGGAACTGACCATGGAGTTGATGGAGTACTCGACCCAGGGAAGGAAACGGCTCCAAGAAGCGGGTTTCTCGGCAGCCACACACCGAAGAGCAGACTCCACGCTCTGGTTCATCCTCTCCGTTTGTCCGTTAGTCTGGGGATGATAACCAGAGGAAAGACTGACCGTTGCCCCCAATCCCTTGCAAAAGGCCCGCCATACCTGGGAAGTGAACTGGGGCCCCCGGTCCGAGACAACGTCCTGGGGAAACCCATGGAGGCGGAACACGTGGCATGTCAGGAGGTCCGCCGTCTCGGCCGCCGAGGGAAGCTTGGGAAGGGCCACGAGGTGAACCCCCTTGCTGAACCGATCCACCACGGTCAGTAGGCACGTGTTCCCCTGGGAAGAAGGAAGACCAAGGGCGGCTCGGAATGGGAAGCGGCTGCAATAGACCGCGCAGGCCAGTACGAACTCCTTGACGTCGTTCCTCATGGTGGGCCACCAGAATCGACGAGCCAGGAAGGAGAACGTGCGATGAACGCCTGGGTGGCAGGCGAACCGGCTGGTATGGCCCCACTGGAGGACCCGGGACCGGACTGAGTCGGGGACGAAGAGGCGATGAACCGGTACATTGCCTGGAGCGCGATGGAAGCATAGGGCACGCCTTACCACCCACTCGATACCCAAGGTGACCACTCCCACCACCCTGGCCTCTGGGAGGATGGGAGTCGGGTCCTCAGTGGTTGGAGCCCCCTTGGAGTGTAACCGGGACAGGGAGTCGGCCTTCATGTTGCGGGAACCAGGGCGAAACGTCAGCGAGAAGTCGAACCGACTGAGGAAGCTGGCCCATCTTGCCTGCCGGCCATTGAGGCGCTTGGAAGCACGGATGTACGTCAAGTTCTTGTGGTCCGTCCAAATGGTGAATGGCTCCTCGGCCCCCTCTAGCCAATGACGCCACTCCTCCAAGGCAGCCACAACCGCCAGCAGCTCCCGATTGCCGATGTCATAGTTCCTCTCGGCAGGGAGGAAACAACGTGAGTAGAAGGCGCACGGATGTACCTTCTGGTCCGTTGCCGACAGCTGAGATAAGATAGCCCCTAGTCCGGTGTCCGAGGCGTCCACCTCTACGATGAACTGTCTCTTGGGGTCTGGATGGAGCAAGACTAGGGCGGTAGTGAACCTCTTCTTGAGGGAGCGGAACGCAGCACCCGCCGCTGGGGACCAGTCGAACGGCAGGGCGGGAGAGGTTAGCCTGGTAAGTGGTTCCACCACCTGGCTGTATTTCCGGATGAATCTTCGGTAGAAGTTGGCGAACCCGAGGAAGCTCTGTAACTCCTTCCGAGAGGTGGGTTCCGGCCACTCCTCCACGGCCCGGATCTTGCGAGGGTCAGCTCGGGTCAAGCCTCTCTCCACGATGAAGCCCAGGTAATCGACGGAGTCGGAGTGAAATCGGCACTTCTCTGCCTTGAAGAGCCGATTGTGGAGGAGGCGCTCCAGCACACGGACATGCTGGATGTGTTCCTCGAGGGTCTTGGAGAAGATGAGGATGTCGTCTAGGTATACCACCACAAACTCCTCCAGCATGTCACGAAGGACGTCGTTCATGAGCGCCTGGAATACCGTCAGAGCGTTGGTGAGGCCGAACAGCATTACCAGGTACTCGTAGTGGCCCCTGGGAGTCTTGAAGGCGGTCTTCCACTCATCGCCCTCTCGGATACGGACCAGATGGTAGGCACTCTGGAGGTCCAGCTTGGTAAAGACGGTAGCCTGGGTGAGAGGCTCGAAGTTGGAGTTCATGAGAGGAAGAGGGTACTTGTTCTTAATGGTGATCTCGTTGAGCTGGCGATAGTCGATGCAGGGTCGAAGGTCTCCGTCCTTCTTCCCAACAAAGAAGAAACCGGCTGCCACAGGGGAGGAGGAAGGCCGAATGAGGCCTGCTTCCAAGGACTCAGAGATATATCGATCCATCGCTGCCTTCTCAGGGACGGTCAGACTGTAGAGGCGGCTGCCGGGAAGGGGAGCCCCTGAGCGAAGGTCGATGGCACAGTCGTAAGGCCGGTGAGGCGGAAGGGCCTGAGCCCGGGACTTACTGAAAACCTCCTCGAGGTCGTGGTACTCGGGGGGTATAGTCGAGAGGTCCGGAGGCGGCTCACAAAGGGGGCTCCGGGGCGAGGGACAGGACGCCGCCTGAAGACACTGGGCATGACAGGCGGAGCTCCACCCCCTGATGGTACCAGAGGACCAGGCGATGTGGGGCTCATGCAGCGCGAGCCAGGGCCTGCCCAGGACTACTGGGACAAGAGGGGATCTGGTGATGAAAAACTGGAGTCTCTCAACGTGGTTACCAGCAATGGTGAGAAGGACTGGACAGGTGCGTTGAGTGATGTCAGCCAGGCGGTGTTGGTCCAATGCGATCACCTCCAAGGGTCTCACGAGGTCCTCTAGCGGAATGTTGGCCTGGGTAGCAAACTCGAAATCCAGGAAACTCTCGTCAGCACCCGAGTCGATGAGTGCCTCCACCGCCGCCCGTCGGTCCGCCCAGGCCAGGGTGACGCTCATCAGACGACTAGGTGGTGCACGGTTCTGGGAACGAGAAAACCGGCTCACCAGGATCTCCCGGGATCCCGGCGAGCCTGGTCTTTTGGCCGGGTGGGGCAGTTGGAGATACGGTGCCCATCCCGGCCGCAGTAGAGGCAAAGGCCGGACCTGAACCTGGCCTCTCGTTCAGCCGGGCTAAGGTGTGAGCGTCCCAGCTGCATGGGTTCCTCCTCGGGCACCGAACGGGAGGGGAAGGAACCACCAGTTGTGGTGGAAGCAGGACGGACCGCAGTACCATCACGAGTGCGGGGGGTCTGGGGAACCTCTGGAGGTCCCAGTCGGGCTCTCTCACGCCTTCTCTCCCGGAGGCGTCCGTCGATGCGAATGGCGAGGCTGAATAGGTCCTCGAGGGACTCAGGTTCCTCACGGGTCGCGAGCTGGTCCCTTACAGCGTTGTTGAGCCCCCTCATGAAGGTGAGACGAAGCGCTTGGCCGTTCCAACCGCTCTCCGTTGCCGCCAGTCTGAACTCCAGCACGTAGTCGGTGACCCCGCCACTGCCCTGCCGGAAGGTGCCCAACCGAGCTCCTGGGTCCTAGCCACGGGCTGGGTGGTGGAAAACCCTGCGGAGCTCTGCCACGAAGTCTGGGTAGGAAAAACAGAAATCAGCCCCCATTGCCCAGGAGGCAGTAACCCACTGTGCTGCCCGGCCTGAGAGCAGGTTAGTCATGTAAGCCACTCGGGCTCCCTCTGAAGTGAATCGGCTGGGTTGATGAAGAAAAACCAACTCACATTGCATGATGAATGTGGCACAATCCTCGAAGTTACCATTGAACAACCGTGGTTCGGAGAGATGGGGCTCCCGAGGTGCGGGATCGGGAAGCGCAGGGCCTGCCACGGCTGCGGGTGGTGCTCTGGCCGAGACTCCTGAAGCAGGTGGGGTTACAAGCAGGGCGTTAAATGCTTCACTCAGAGTTTGCAATTGGTGAAGAATATCAGCCTGCTGATTACCCTGGGCTGTCTGCAGGGTAGCCAGAGAGCCAAGGGACTCCTGAATAGGCAGGACCTGGGCTCGGAGCTCCTGTACAGCAGCCGCAGCCGCACCTAACTGTAGGCTGTGGTCGTTGGTTAATTCAATCTGGAAAATGGGAGAAAATGTATATTTTCATCAGTCTGCATCATTGGTTGTCTTGTCTAGTGTTTGGTGAGTGTATTGTATATTTTCACGTTTTCTGTGTACAGTACTTCACTCTCATTCCACTTTGGTTGAAGACAGGTGAACTCACCTGCTGCATTAGTATAGTGAGCCCGGGACTTACTGAAAACCTCCTCGAGGTCGTGGTACTCGGGGGGTATAGTCGAGAGGTCCGGAGGCGGCTCACAAAGGGGGCTCCGGGGCGAGGGACAGGACGCCGCCTGAAGACACTGGGCATGACAGGCGGAGCTCCACCCCCTGATGGTACCAGAGGACCAGGCGATGTGGGGCTCATGCAGCGCGAGCCAGGGCCTGCCCAGGACTACTGGGACAAGAGGGGATCTGGTGATGAAAAACTGGAGTCTCTCAACGTGGTTACCAGCAATGGTGAGAAGGACTGGACAGGTGCGTTGAGTGATGTCAGCCAGGCGGTGTTGGTCCAATGCGATCACCTCCAAGGGTCTCACGAGGTCCTCTAGCGGAATGTTGGCCTGGGTAGCAAACTCGAAATCCAGGAAACTCTCGTCAGCACCCGAGTCGATGAGTGCCTCCACCGCCGCCCGTCGGTCCGCCCAGGCCAGGGTGACGCTCATCAGACGACTAGGTGGTGCACGGTTCTGGGAACGAGAAAACCGGCTCACCAGGATCTCCCGGGATCCCGGCGAGCCTGGTCTTTTGGCCGGGTGGGGCAGTTGGAGATACGGTGCCCATCCCGGCCGCAGTAGAGGCAAAGGCCGGACCTGAACCTGGCCTCTCGTTCAGCCGGGCTAAGGTGTGAGCGTCCCAGCTGCATGGGTTCCTCCTCGGGCACCGAACGGGAGGGGAAGGAACCACCAGTTGTGGTGGAAGCAGGACGGACCGCAGTACCATCACGAGTGCGGGGGGTCTGGGGAACCTCTGGAGGTCCCAGTTGGGCTCTCTCACGCCTTCTCTCCCGGAGGCGTCCGTCGATGCGAATGGCGAGGCTGAATAGGTCCTCGAGGGACTCAGGTTCCTCACGGGTCGCGAGCTGGTCCCTTACAGCGTCGTTGAGCCCCCTCATGAAGGTGAGACGAAGCGCTTGGCCGTTCCAACCGCTCTCCGTTGCCGCCAGTCTGAACTCCAGCACGTAGTCGGTGACCCCGCCACTGCCCTGCCGGAAGGTGCCCAACCGAGCTCCTGGGTCCTAGCCACGGGCTGGGTGGTGGAAAACCCTGCGGAGCTCTGCCACGAAGTCTGGGTAGGAAAAACAGAAATCAGCCCCCATTGCCCAGGAGGCAGTAACCCACTGTGCTGCCCGGCCTGAGAGCAGGTTAGTCATGTAAGCCACTCGGGCTCCCTCTGAAGTGAATCGGCTGGGTTGATGAAGAAAAACCAACTCACATTGCATGATGAATGTGGCACAATCCTCGAAGTTACCATTGAACAACCGTGGTTCGGAGAGATGGGGCTCCCGAGGTGCGGGATCGGGAAGCGCAGGGCCTGCCACGGCTGCGGGTGGTGCTCTGGCCGAGACTCCTGAAGCAGGTGGGGTTACAAGCAGGGCGTTAAATGCTTCACTCAGAGTTTGCAATTGGTGAAGAATATCAGCCTGCTGATTACCCTGGGCTGTCTGCAGGGTAGCCAGAGAGCCAAGGGACTCCTGAATAGGCAGGACCTGGGCTCGGAGCTCCTGTACAGCAGCCGCAGCCGCACCTAACTGTAGGCTGTGGTCGTTGGTTAATTCAATCTGGAAAATGGGAGAAAATGTATATTTTCATCAGTCTGCATCATTGGTTGTCTTGTCTAGTGTTTGGTGAGTGTATTGTATATTTTCACGTTTTCTGTGTACAGTACTTCACTCTCATTCCACTTTGGTTGAAGACAGGTGAACTCACCTGCTGCATTAGTATAGTGAGCCCGGGACTTACTGAAAACCTCCTCGAGGTCGTGGTACTCGGGGGGTATAGTCGAGAGGTCCGGAGGCGGCTCACAAAGGGGGCTCCGGGGCGAGGGACAGGACGCCGCCTGAAGACACTGGGCATGACAGGCGGAGCTCCACCCCCTGATGGTACCGGAGGACCAGGCGATGTGGGGCTCATGCAGTGCGAGCCAGGGCCTGCCCAGGACTACTGGGACAAGAGGGGATCTGGTGATGAAAAACTGGAGTCTCTCAACGTGGTTACCAGCAATGGTGAGAAGGACTGGACAGGTGCGTTGAGTGATGTCAGCCAGGCGGTGTTGGTCCAATGCGAACACCTCCAAGGGTCTCACGAGGTCCTCTAGCGGAATGTTGGCCTGGGTAGCAAACTCGAAATCCAGGAAACTCTCGTCAGCACCCGAGTCGATGAGTGCCTCCACCGCCGCCCGTTGGTCCGCCCAGGCCAGGGTGACGCTCATCAGACGACTAGGTGGTGCACGGTTCTGGGAACGAGAAAAACGGCTCACCAGGATCTCCCGGGGTCCCGGCGAGCCTGGTCTTTTGGCCGGGTGGGGCAGTTGGAGATACGGTGCCCATCCCGGCCGCAGTAGAGGCAAAGGCCGGACCTGAACCTGGCCTCTCGTTCAGCCGGGCTAAGGTGTGAGCGTCCCAGCTGCATGGGTTCCTCCTCGGGCACCGAACGGGAGGGGAAGGAACCACCAGTTGTGGTGGAAGCAGGACGGACCGCAGTACCGTCACAAGTGCGGGGGGTCTGGGGAACCTCTGGAGGTCCCAGTCGGGCTCTCTCACGCCTTCTCTCCCGGAGGCGTCCGTCGATGCGAATGGCGAGGCTGAATAGGTCCTCGAGGGACTCAGGTTCCTCACGGGTCGCGAGCTGGTCCCTTACAGCGTCGTTGAGCCCCCTCATGAAGGTGAGACAAAGCGCTTGGTCGTTCCAACCGCTCTCCGTTGCCGCCAGTCTGAACTCCAGCACGTAGTCGGTGACCCCGCCACTGCCCTGCCGGAAGGTGCCCAACCGAGCTCCTGGGTCCTGGCCACGGGCTGGGTGGTGGAAAACCCTGCGGAGCTCTGCCACGAAGTCTGGGTAGGAAAAACAGAAATCAGCCCCCATTGCCCAGGAGGCAGTAACCCACTGTGCTGCCCGGCCTGAGAGCAGGTTAGTCATGTAAGCCACTCTGGCTCCCTCTGAAGTGAATCGGCTGGGTTGATGAAGAAAAACCAACTCACATTGCATGATGAATGTGGCACAATCCTCGAAGTTACCATTGAACAACCGTGGTTCGGAGAGACGGGGCTCCCGAGGTGCGGGATCGGGAGTCGCAGGGCCTGCCACGGCTGCGGGTGGTGCTCTGGCCGAGACTCCTGAAGCAGGTGGGGTTACAAGCAGGGCGTTAAATGCTTCACTCAGAGTTTGCAATTGGTGAAGAATATCAGCCTGCTGATTACCCTGGGCTGTCTGCAGGGTAGCCAGAGAGCCAAGGGACTCCTGAATAGGCAGGACCTGGGCTCGGAGCTCCTGTACAGCAGCCGCAGCCGCACCTAACTGTAGGCTGTGGTCGTTGGTTTATTCAATCTGGACCACCAACGCGGTTCTGACTCTGTCTGTGTCGGCTGAGGTCGTCATGGTCGGGTCGTAATGTTAGGGTTTGAAACCGACCTCAAACGCACGGCACAGACAGGTAGTTCAGAGTTAGCCAAATACTAGGGCGTATTTATTTACAGAGTAAAAAAGAGTCAAGTAACAAATTCTGAACAACAAAAAAGGAGACTGCCTTCGGCAAAGTTATCTGCGGCTCTGCAGATCCTCTTGGTGTTAGAGGTGGGGAATCGGCGTGGACGCCGTTGCGGCTCTGCAGATACTCCCAGCTTCAACTCGACGTGGAAACGGAGAGAGAGAGAGATCAACAACAGTCCAACAGTACACAGAGGTAGTGCAGTTCCGTCCTCCCTTAGCTGAGTCCAGAACAAAACAAAATGGTACTTCTTCAGTGTTTATCCAAAACACACAATTTAGCTGAGTCCAGTACAAACAAAAATGATACTCTTCAGTGTTATCCAAAACACCCAATTTAGCTGAGTCCAGTGCAAACAAAAATTATACTCTTCAGTGTTTATCTTAAACACACAATTTAGCTGAGTCTAGTGCAAACAAAAACGATACTCTTCAGTGTTATCCAAACACACAAAAACAGATAATCCAAAAAGGGTTTGGTTCCAACTCACCAAAGCGCAAACGCGTAAAGCGGGCAACGAGGCGCAGCTCCAAACGGAGGAACAAGGTATTCACCAGCGGCAATCCAAATATGTCCTGGAGGGAAAGTAGACGAGGCACAACAACGGGGGGAAAGCAGGCAGAAGCAGTAGTATTCAAAACGACCCGACATCGATTGAAAGAAGGTCCCAGTATAAGAAGCCTCTGGGGCGCTAATCACAAACTATGACAGGTGCGTGCTGGAATTGGTACTTGCTCCAGAAGCGTGTGGCGGGGAATGCACCAATCAACACAGTACCTTAAAGGAGCGTGTGGCGGGGAACGAACCAATCCTCACATTCGTTCTATATAGCGCCTTTCAAGAGACCCAATGTCGCTTTACATAGGGGTAAAAAATAACAAAGTAACAAACATAGTGGACAGACACAACATATAAATATGATGATGGGATTCTAGTTCGCGTTTTTATTGATCACATAGGCAGGCTATACATAGGCTACATGGCACGGTCCATCGTGATATTGGAGATGGATCGAGCAATAGACTGTTACTGTCTGTACCACCCATGCAGCTGTCAAAGCTCCATCACAAATGCAGTTATGTGAATAGAAAGGTTCTTGTGCTCTCATATTATTGTTTATATAGGCTATACCTAATACAGACATCAAAATAGATTGTATGCCTCTACAAATCATATGCAGGTAGAAAATTTACGGAAAATCGGTCGCGATTTGGAATGAAATTGACGGAGAACTTTAATCCCTGGGTATTAATCGAACAAAATATATATGGTTAATTACGGGCGGTGCTATATGCAAATACGTAAAACCGTGCACGAGCGTGGAGCGTAGATCAAGTGATATTCATCAACACAGAGTACTTGCAGGTGTGCGTACGACCTGTGTACGCACATGTGATAAATCCTGATTTTTTTGTACGTACACACATTCTAAATTCTGTGCTCAAGAACGAAAGTAGAACACTTTCTAAGAATTGTTGATAAATGAGGGCCCAGGAACATAGTACTATATACTCAGTGATGCAGTGAGGCACAGTGATGCATTATAAAGTCTGATGGCTGTCGGAATGAAGGACTTCCTGTGCCGTTCAGTGCTACATCTGGGGAATCTAATTAGAACTCTTGGGAGTCCTGGAATATTTTCAATGTTTTAGCTAATTTTGATTTCAATTGTATAATTCCTGTAACTGAGGGGTACAATTCCCTGACTGTATTGAATAAGTATGGTATCATTAAACCACTACTGAGTTATGTACATTACTACTGGCCATACAGTACACATGTATATGTGATGAACACCCACACAATAACACGGCTTAACAAAGAAAGTCCTGTTTGGAATATTTATTAGAAGAGCATCAATATTATCTTACAGTATTGAGAATTAGAGTTGCGCTTGTAAGGCGAAGAATGTGCATGAATAGGTCAAGAGCGTAAGTCCATGAGCATATTACGATGGGGATAATTAATACCACCTGTAGCATAAGAATTATATAAGGTACACTCGTAGGTCAGCTGTAGATACTAGGGGGGTTCCCTCCGGTTGTAAGCCAGCAGGGGAGAGGATTTGTCGGTAGCAAAAGTCTGGATCAACGAGGAATAAAGAGACTCCAGGTACAGGAGACGGTGCAATAATCCCTTGGTCCGTAGACAAAGCAACAGCTAATCTCCGGTATGCACTGCAGCATGGATGAAAGCTAGCCAGCCTCAGAGTCCTAGAGGCGGGCTCGACGGGGCTCC
Source organism: Notolepis coatsorum (assembly GCF_963971535.1). Lineage (NCBI taxonomy): Eukaryota > Metazoa > Chordata > Actinopteri > Aulopiformes > Paralepididae > Notolepis > Notolepis coatsorum. The sequence continues at coordinate 224,497,379 of NC_140165.1, forward strand.
TCACAAGGTAAATCCCACACGGTAGTGGGGGTAGACGATTCTCTGCTCCAGCAGCCACAGGACCAAAGCAATATAATCCAGCCGAAAAGGGCTCTGCATTCGTCGGTGTAGGTTATCCAGTGTACATATCCACACGGTTCTCGTCTAGGGCTCCTCGGATGGCGGCACAAGGTTAGGCCGCCCAGCCTGGATAAGCACACTAGCTCGGTACGATGAAACGTTGGTAATGCTGGTCACTGTAGAACGGTAGCCGCACGATACACTATACATAATAGACTATTACTTAATAATAGAATAGGTCGAACTCGACGATACAGTGTTAAACTCTGACACTTCAGCTATCAATTCAGGCTCTATTTCGGGGCAAAACGGGCCCACTTCACAGCACGTTGTATCGTGGTGAAGGCTTCTGCTTTTAGTTACTAAGTGCATCTGTATCCACCTGCGCCGTATTTATACGTATGGTGAATAATCTAGTACCAGCCTTATTTCTGTCTCGTATTACTGCGCAAACCTGGGCATGTTGAGACATGTCTTAGCGGTGACTTTGAACTAGACATTGGGGGTATGGCCGTGGCGCCTAGGGGGTCGCTGTCCAATAGGAGAACGAATATTATGGTCTGGCCTGTACTAGGTAAAGGGATATTCCGTGTATATGTACAAAGAATATACAAGGGATATCAGACGATATACAAATACTATACAATATATCTCAAGTAATAAATATATATATTCGGTTTAATCTGACCCTTTGTAACAATTCCCATTTAAAAATGTTTTACCATGGTATGTTTGGTATCCTTTTTTCATACTGTATAATACTGTATATACTGTGTATACTGCATAATGTACAACACAAAACACAAAAACAGATTGAGAAAATGTGTTATTTTTACTATGAACAAATGCAAACATATTCAATCAGCATATAAAACAGTGAAATGCACCCTCAGGTAGCATATTTACATAAACAAAAGAGAACAGGACAGAATTCAATTAAAAAACAATTATTTTCTCCATACACAGGTTATAAACACAGACGAAATTTTTATTATCAACTGGAAATTCTCACCATCATGCTTTTTTAGAAAGAGTCAGTAAAAATGTAAGTAAAAAAAAAATATTGCATCATTATCGAACGTAAAGTAATGTGCAATAAAAATACTTGTAAAAAAAATAAATATGTAAAAGTAAAGAGGAATATTCAATATACATATATACACTATATAGACTACACACATATATGTGTGTGTGTGTGTGCAACATTGTACTGTGCTGTACTGTGCTGTTCTGTATGTGCCACGCTTCGAAACAGTTTCTGTCAATGACGACACAGAGGGCTACATCACAGCGCTTGCATTTCCAGGGAGTCAGGCTTCTTTTCCCCCCCTAGGTGACACTGCTGGCAGATACTGTGGCCATGTGTGGCTTTCTGTCTGACGTCCTCTGCAGTGGCGTCGTTAGCCCCGTCTCCTAGCCCCGGATCTAAAAAAGAAAAAAAAATTGTTTACATTTTTTTTTTTTTTTTTTTTTTTATGTCAGCATTCCCATTGTCTGTGCTGAATGTTTGTTAGTATATTTCTAGCTGAAACATGCTGGGAGTGCGCCGGCAGCGCTGGCATGAAGCGCATCTTGTAGATGACAGAAAGAAATCTACAGCCATGCCGCGGTTTTGCACATATTATAGCATATTTGAATAACTTTATTGTATATTAATTATATATATAGTTATTGCCTGACACCACAGTTCGCCCTTTGCTTTTTATTAGCTTTTTAGTAGTGTATTCGTGTAGTTATTATTATTATTATTTTATTTGTGTTTTGTCGCGAATCTCAATGGTCTGTGGGAGACAGCCAGACAGGCAGGCAGCTCCGGTGTCAGGTTACAAACAGAGTGGTAGATATGAATGGCTGTGATTGGTTGTCTGAAAATGAGCTCAGCGCATCGCTCTGAAAGTTGAGAAAGTTTCAACTTTCGGCCGCACAAAAAAGCTGAAAAAAGAAGCCGACGGCAGCGCACTTCCTAGAGGCGGCCGCATGCGGCCGCATGCGCTCCCTTCCCATTGGAATACATTGAAAACAAATGCGTGCGGTCAGAAATATGCGCTATTATGCATTATTATTATTATTATTATTATTATTATTATTATTATTATTATTATTATTATTATTATTATTATTATTATTATTATTATTATTATTATTATTATTATTATTATTATTATTATCCAGGAGGGAAAATACACTTTGGATAGTAGGGACTGCATCTCTGCCTGTCCTGACCAGGAAACACTTTGCAACTGTGATCTCCTCTGGCAATAGTTGGATATTGTAATGTGTGGCGAGGGGTTGCAGCAATTCCACTGAGAGAAACTGGTCTGAGGCTGGATAACATGCCTGTATGCCTCTCATAAGTTGTTATCCAACTCATGAGAACCTGCTCTCAAGCTCTTGCAGCATTCTGTCGACGACTGGATAGAACAGTCTCTGAGCTGAGGTCTGAGCTTGTGCCACAAGATGACTCAACTACATACTCGTCCATCCTTTTCTGCTTCCTCCTTTGGCTGGTAGTATGTTCCTTAATCCAAAGGCCATTACATATGGCCTTTGTCCTGTCATACATGTCCACTGCCATCTCTGAGGTGCGATAACCTTTGAGTGTGTCCTGCACTGTGCTTTTAAATAGTACAGATATTGAAGATGTGCACTTTAACGCAGCAGCACCTGGAGCCATCCATACCCATGTCCAGTGTCCTATAATAAGCTTTAATCGAACCCTGGTTCATTTCCTCGGATAGTCCGGTTGGTTTGGGGTGGTGTGAAAGCTCATTCACTCTTGCAAGTGAACCCTGCTGCGGTTCATTTGAGATGTGAATGCAAAGCGGACCAAAGGCAGGAAAAGACCCAAAAATCAAATCTTTTTTTTATGAGAAGACTGAAACATATGTATATAATGAAACACACAATACAGTTTTTTTTCGATTGCCTAAGCATGATTTTGAAAACGGGGCCCGGTGTTTCAAAACACACAATTAGCACAACCACACACACAATTATCAGAACACATCAGATCCTTTGCTAAATTAAACACTTGTCAAAACCATACACAAATTTATAAAAACTACATTTTGTTACCATATGAAACACACGTTTCGTATGACTTAATTCTGTTTGAACCAGTTACACACACTGCTGTGCTTAACCTAAAACACATTTAGCAATTCTACTTCTCAGTGATTAGAGTACTGTAAGTGAAGTACGCAGAGAATGTGCAAATATACAATAAATTCACCAAACACTACACAAGACCAATGCTGTGATGAAAATATAATTTATTTATCTACATATACCCAAATCAATGATGCAGACTGATGAAAAAAATTACATTTTCTCTCCATATACCCAAATCAATGATGCAGACTGATGAAAATATAAATGTTCTCTCCATATAACCAAATCAGTCAACATTTCAACATGGAGAATCACAACAATACATGTCCCAGTTTTCATGCTACTATGTTCATAACACTGTAAGCTCAGCAAATATCAGACAAACATAAAATACTGTATCCAGTACAGGTTAAAATTACAGTAAAACAAAAAAAAATTAAAAAATGTAAACAGAAAATACTAGACATTATCTCTTTGCCCAGCTGGATCTGGCAAGATAATTTTTTGTTGTGATTCTCCATGTTGACTGATTTGGGAAAATGGGAGAAAATGTATATTTTCATCAGTCTGCATCATTGGTTGTCTTGTGTAGTGTTTGGTGGATGTATTTTCACGTTCTCTGTGTACAGTACTTCACTCTCCTTCCATTTTGGTTGAAGACAGGTGAACTGCCTGGGCTGGAGGTCTTGGCCTGGCCTTGGTTGTAGGCTGCGCACGTCTGCAAATAAATGGCACACACATTGTACATATAAAACATTGCTCATTTATCACACTACAACACTCTGCACAGTGCACACACACTGTATATACTCTATATATATTCTGTATATATTGGAAAGTCTGCAAACTGAGTAATAAAAAAAAAAGCTATGAACAGCCATAATAAGTCTGTCTCACCTGTCTGGGTCTGACCTGGACCTGGCTTGGGTCCTCCCGGTCGATGTTCCAGGTAAATCCTCATGGCTGTAGACAATGACATGTAAACACATTAGTTTACATTTTTATGAACAGTTTTATAAACAAAAGCACTAACTTCCATAATAAGTCTGTCTCACCTGTCTGGGTCATTTGACCTGGCTGGGCCCCGCCTGGCTGGGCCTTTCCGCCTTGTCCTTCCGGTCGTTGTTCCAGGTTGTTCCACTGGTATCTCATCGCTGTAGACAATGACATGTAAACACATTATTTTCAACTTTTATGAACAGTTTTATAAACAAAAGCACTAACTTCCATAATAAGTCTGTCTCACCTGTCTGGGTCATTTGACCTGGCTGGGCCCCGCCTGGCTGGGCCTTTCCGCCTTGTCCTTCCGGTCGTTGGTCCAAGTTGTTCTGGTATCTCATCGCTGTAGACAATGACATGTAAAAAATACTTTATTTTCAACTTTTATGAACAGTTGAACAGTACATCAGACACCAAGCAACACTTTTATTTAGTTTCTTACCTGGTCCTGATCAACACAAAGGTGACCACCCCACCCCCCACCCCAGTTGTGGCCATCAACACAAAGAAGTGACCACCCCACCCCCCAGTTGTGGCCATCAACACAAAGAGACACACAGACACACACACACTGTCCCCCCATTGTCCTTGTGCTCACACTCTCAACGCTCTCTCAACATTCCATTCTGTATATTGCAAAGTCTGCAAGCAATAAAATAAAAAATAAAAAGCAATAAAAGTCTGTCTCACCTGTCTAGATCATGCATGGCTTCCCCCACAGTCCTGTTTCCTCTGCTGCTCCCAGGATCATTGTCGCTGTGTACACTGGACATGTAGAAAAACATTATTTTTAACTAAGACTAAGTGTTTTATTCAAACGTTGTACATGTGTGGTGTTTCCCAGACAGAACAGTAATGAGTGAGACAATAAACCATCTGTACCTGTCGAGGACAAAGGATGGATCAGTGTCAGATTCTTCAGATTCTTCTTCTTCTATTTCCGAACCTGAATCTACGCCGATTAGTTCATCCAATTCTTCGTCATCCTCGTAAAAATCCTGCCACTGTTCTCAGACGCGGTTCAGCTCGCCTCATGATGCCAAAGGTAAATGGGTCCAAAAAAGTCAAAAGATACTCAAAATTGCTCCAACAAACTCCGAAAAAGTGTGGCTGTTGTTATCCAAAGCACGTGGGTACAATCTGAATGAATCGTGTAGAACCTTCTACTAGACTGTAGAGCTGAGTCGGCAACTTCCGTTTCCGTTTACTGTGTGACGATACGACCTTGAACGCAGAAGTTATTCAAACAAATACAAAATAAATCTGCAACATTTTACGCATGCGTAAAAGTTTATTTAGCACAAATTGAAATGATCCTGGTTCAGTTATTTATTGTTTTATCAACACCAAATCAAAAGTAGAGTGTAACTTCCGGTCTTATCATTCGAACTACATCGAAAGAAACCTGGAAAATGACTACAATTCCCTGGCAGACCACGCCAAACAAATGACGTCACTGTATCGCGCCCGCGATATTAGCAATGCGGAACCGTTAAGTCCAACGCACACGGCGGGCGATTTTTGCCAGGCGACCGATTTTTTAAGCGAGGCGACCGACAGATTTCTATCGCTTCCATTGTTATGAATGAGAGAACCCACACGGCAGGAGATTTTGAAGCGACGATCGCGCAGCAAATTCTATTTTTTTAGGCGACGGCCGGTGACACAGCAAGGACAATGAGGAAATAACATGACTTCTACAGTAGAAGTAGTACATAAGTTCTACTGGTTAGGGATGCTCGATATTGGCTTTTTTACCGATACCGATATACCGATATTGTCCAACTCTTAATTTCCGAAACCGATATCAACCGATATCAACCGATACCGATATATGCAGGGTTTCCCCCCCCCAATTTTTTTTTATAATTTCAGGTAATTAACATTACATATCTCTTGTTGTGGAATTAGGACAACATTATGCATACTTTTGACAATAAATAAAATCAGAATTTGTTTTTACTTGCTTGCCTGGGTAAATAAAGGTTATAGAAATGTAAAGAAATTATAAAAACCGATACCGATATTTTCTGATATCACATTTTAATACCGATATCGGCCGATAATATCGGTAGGCCGATAATATCGGACATCCCTACTACTGGTGTATCATTTGTACACCATTAATTTATCAATACATTCATTGATCAATAACCTACGTATTATTACCATGCTACTTATGTTAATTATTATTAACAGGAACAATTTAAATAAATAACGTTAGTTGGAGAAGCTATAGTGGCCGCTTGTCATTAACTAATACATTGACAATGCGCCACGATGCACCTACTAATGTTTTTATACTCTGGTAACAAAATAAGTTGTGGATGTTGACAAGAGTTTAATGTCCAGGCTGCAGCTGAGTTTGTAAGGTTTATTGTCCAAAGAAAATGATGGTTGAGAACAGAACAGCGTCTTCCGTGACATTTTTTCATCTCTCAGTTGCATAACAATACTTGTCCAATCGGTAATAGTGACAGCTAGACAGAGCGACACATAATAGCTTATTATACCTGAACGGTCGGATCTGGTGTGGGGTGCCAAGCGATTGTCGTTGAGCGACAGACGATCGCATCGCCAGGCGATGTCGGTCGCCCGCCGTGTGCTGTGCATTGGACTTTAGTCTAGCACTGAATGTGCTCCTTCTATCAGCCAAGTTTGTGTATAGTGGGTGGGAGGGGTTGTCCCTGATGGCATGGAGCTTAGCAAGGCTCCTCCTCTCCTCCACCACTATGGGCGTGTTTGTGCTAGTACAGGGTGCTATTAGCGGCCGCAATCCATTCTTTGTGAATTCGCCCGTGTTATGTCCCAGGCTTTTTGGCCTGTGGTACAGCTGACTGCTGCTAATTGGCTGATTAGTGCAAATTGGACACCTGCCTGGCACTGCTCAAAAGGCCTTCCACACAAACACATGCAGGTTCTCGGTTGCTAGAAGAGTTTATTGAAACAGTGTCTCTTCCTTTTCTACCACTTTGATTTTTAGTTTGTGCTAATAATCATAGTTAGAATAGTCTTTTGGTTTACACACAGGCCATTGGTGTCTGTTTGCACTTATGTTGCGTCCCTTTGAGCCAGGGTCGTAACAGTTGGGCGCTCGTCCGGGAGTGAATTTGGAAAACAAATACCCCTAGAATTTTTTTATTTCTTTTTGCATGGTGTGTCTTGGTGCTGTAGTGTGGGTAGTGATCGTTACATGTTGTGTAACCTGGGGGCTTGAGCCGGTTTTCAAACAGGTGAGTATGCCCTTTTTTTGTGATTTGATATGACTATTTGTATGCTGTTAAAATATATAGTTTAGTGGACACCACAGGTAGGTAGTGTCAGTATTTTCTGGTTGTTTGTCAGCTTCCTGTGTACCACATACTCCTGGGGCAGTCATAGAAGTGATTAGTACCATCTACTTGTCTTGTAACATACCATATACTTGACGGGTGGGTGGTCAATATGATCTTTGGCTGGTAGCAGGTGTGGTTGAAGAGGGTTAGGTCTACAGTGCTTTAGCTTCAGGGTAGGTAGGTTAGGGTGCCAGAAAATACAGGTAGTGTGTTAGGGCCTGATGTAGTTTTTTTTAGGGTAGACATGTGGTGGGCCTGGCAGTTCTTCGTTTGACTGCAGTTTAGATGTAGAAGCTGTAAGTAGTCATATCAGGTTATAAGGGGCACCCGTTTGAATTTGTTTTTTATTATTTTTATTTTGTTTTGAGTGTAACTCAGTGTTTGGATAGCCTACCTGTTAGCACCTGACCTCCTGCGCGTATGCCACATCTGCTTATTTCAGGGTGGTTGAATTGGTGCTTCAGCGTGCTTCAGTGGTTATTTATGGTTCTTCATGGTTCTTCAGTGGTTCTTCAGTGGTTCTTTAGTGGCTCTTTAGTGGTTCTTCAGTGGTTCTTCGTGATTCTTCAGTGGTTCTTTCGTGGTTCTTCAGTAGTTCTTTAGTGTTTCTTCAGTGGTTCTTTAGTGGTTCTTCAGTGGTTCTTTAGTGGCTCTTTAGTGGTTCTTCAGTGGTTCTTCGTGGTTCTTCAGTGGTTCCTCAGTGGTTCTTCAGTGGTTCTTTAGTGGTTCTTCAGGTAAATTGTGTTTATGCTAGGGTGCTTTTGGCAGCTTTTGGTAACTCTAAAGTGAGCAGTTTGTGGCGCTGGTGCAGTAAGGATGGCTTCCATAAAGGATTTTGTTGATCACCCTTCTGATGAGATGTTGGAGAGGTTTTCCAAAGAACAGCTTCTGGAGCTTGCTGTGCACTACAAGGTGGAGCTTACTGCCAGTGAGAAGCGTTTGAAACCAACTGCCTTGAGTGCTTTGAGGGTTTTACTCATTAGGGAGCAGGTGCTTGTGGCAAGGGTGGAGGAGCCTCTTTTGTCTGACGTGTCTCCGCTACTATCTGGTGTGGCGGAGGGTGAGTGGAGGCTTAGAGAGTTAGAGTTTAAGGAAAGACAGTTACAGCAAGAGGAGAGACTGTTACAGCAAGAGCATTACTTGAAGGACTTGGAGCACGAACGTGCGCTGAAAGAGCTTGACTTTAAGCATGCTGCCTTGCAGGCGGGTACTCTGCATTCAGAGTAGTGTTGTCACGATACTGGAATTTCGACTTCGATACGATACCTTGAAAAGTATCGATACTTTCGATACTTTCAATACCAAAAAAAAAATTATTATAATAATTCTTTTTTTATTATAATTTTTTTATTTTTTTTTTAACAAATTTTGCTTTTGTTGCTGGTTGATTCTCCTCAGCTTCTATCTGGTACTATACCAGAAGATAAATACACTTTTAAAACCCTTTGTTTATCTTTAGATCAGAGAGAGAGAGAGAGAGAAAGAGAGAGTGGCTGCTGGAGATTTTAGGTCTACTGAGCGCACCTTCCTAGTTATGACGAGAGAGAGAGAGAGAGAGAGAGAGAGAGAGAGATAGAGAGAGAGAGAGAGAGAGAGAGAGAGAGAGAGAGAGAGAGAGAGAGAGAGAGAGAGAGAGAGAGAGAGAGAGATTTCTCCGGAGCTATGCTCGGAGCATTTATTAACGTTACGCGTGTACTGGTGTAGGATGGGCTCTGGCTCCGCTCGACCGAACGTTGGCAACGGGGTAGTTGTGTCAAGTTCATGCGTGTACTGGTGTAGTGGGCTCGGCTTGATGTTACTCCGTTTCCATGAAGTAATAGGTGGCCAGCTAGCTAGCATTAAGCTAACGGAGGAACGACAGCTAACGTTAGCTAATAATAGCGTTGTTTACAAACTGAAGACAGGGCTGCCTGCCCGGCTGTGAGGGGGAGGAGGAAGAGAGAGAGAGAGAGAGAGAGAGATTTCTCCGGAGCTATGCTCGGAGCATTTATTAACGTTACATAGCATAGCATAGCTCCGGAGAAATCTCTCTCTCTCTCTCTCTTCCTCCTCCCCCTCACAGCCGGGCAGCGCAGCCCTGTCTTCAGTTTGTAAACAACGCTATTATTAGCTAACGTTAGCTGTCGTTCCTCCGTTAGCTTAATGCTAGCTAGCTGGCCACCTATTACTTCATGGAAACGGAGTAACGTCAAGCCGAGCCCACTACACCAGTACACGCATGAACTCGACACAACCACCCCGTTTCCAACGAGGAGGCTGCAGCAGCTTGTGTCTGTTGCTCTGAGCGAGGAGGAGGAGGAGGCGGAAGGGCCAGGCTCTGGCAGCGCGTCTGTCTGTCAACAACTTGCGGGAGCAAGCCAGCTGGTACCGATACTGCAGAAAGTATCGGTACTTCGGGAAATGAGTATTGAAGCCTTTTTAAATATTCAGTATCGATATGTATCGATACTTCGATATTTTTGACAACACTAATTCAGAGTCACGTTCCGGTTTTGATGTCGGCAAAAATATTAGGATGGTGCCTCCTTTTTTTGAGAAGGATGTGGATAGGTATTTCCCCTTTTTGAACAGGTGGCAACCACGTTGAAGTGGCCTGATACGGCCTGGACGCTGCTGCTGCAGTGTGTTCTCGTTGGTAAGGCACAGGAGGCGTATACTGCTCTGTCCCTTGAACAAAGTGCTGACTATGAGCTTGTTAAAGGTTCCATATTGAGGGCTTATGAGTTAGTCCCAGAGGCCTATCGTCAGCGTTTTAGAGGCTATCGCAGGACGAAGGTACAGACGTATGTTGAATTTGGAAAAGAGAAGGAGAACCTATTTGATAGGTGGTGCACCTCTCAGAAGGCAGAGTCAAAGGAGCAGCTTAGACAGTTGATTCTCCTAGAGGAATTTAAAAGATGTGTTCCTGATACAGTTTCCACTCATCTAAACGAGCGTAAGGTATTGAAGATAGGCGACGCCGCTGTCTTGGCTGATGAGTTTTTGTTGACACACAAGTCCGTCTTTGTGGAGGAATACCGCGTTGAGTCCAGGGGTAGGCGTCCTTTTCAGGGGGGCCGTTTCCCAAAACCTGTGTTTGCTGGTCAGTTTACTTCACCTCCTAGGCAGGGTGGTTCTGCTAGTGCATTCCCAGAGGGGATTATATGTTTCTACTGTAAGGAGCCTGGTCATATCGTTGCTGGGTGCCCGGTGCTTGAACAGAAAAATTTCAAAACTGTGGCTCTGGTAGAAACCGTATGCAGAACACCTATGCCAACATTAGAGGGTGATGGGGGAAGTATCAAACGTGTGGACAAAGAGCTCGAGGGCTCCTCAAGATTTATGATGGATGGATTTGTTCCACTAGAGTCCAAGCAGGCTATAACAATTTGGAGAGATACCGGAGCTTTTCAGTCCCTCGTTCTGGAGGGGATTTTGCCATTTTCAGAAAAGTCTTCATTGCATTCCGGTGTCGTTGTTCGTGGCTTTGGAGGTGGATTTGTGGATGCACCTTTGCATGAGGTCACACTCAACTCTCCCTTAGTATCAGGCAATGTTGTTGTGGGGGTATGTTCTCACATCCCCATAAGAGGTGTGTCCTTCATTCTAGGGAATGATTTGGCTGGTGACAAAGTGCTGGCTACTCCAGTTGTAATTCCCATCCCTGTGGTTTCTGAGGTCCCTGATGAGCTGGCACAGAAACATCCAGGAGTGTTCCCTGTGTGTCCCTGTGTGTTCCCTGACAAAAGTGATGTTGTTGATACTTCAACTTGTGACATTACACTTAGTGACACATTCTTTGTTGAATTGAAAAGTGACCCTGTTGAGAATTTTGAAAAGCACACTGTGGATGTACCTCTGCATAATGATTTTCTTGATTGTGCCTTTGTGTCAGGCCCGGTGGTGGAACCGAAGGTGACATGCGTGCCGGATATGCATGTGGCAGGAGATGATCTGGCAGTGCTGAGGCCACGAACTAATTGGAGGATGAGTGTGGGAAGGATGCTATGAGAGATGTTGTTGATTCATGTGACACTGTTCTAGTGGAAGAGGCTACAAGGCCTGGCTTAGGATGCCAGCCTTCCCACAGTAGCTCTATTGTTCCTGATGTTTCACTTGTGGGCAGGGATGATCCCAGTATGTCAGTTGATGATTCTGATATTGATTCACGTGTCCACACTGACTCTCTGCCAGGCACTAGGTGTGCTAGTCAACCTTGTTACCTGTGTCCTGTACAGCAGGAGCCGCCTTCACGACCTGGTCTGATGAGTGGCAACCATTTTGATCAGGACAATGTTATTTTGTGTTACGCCATTTTGGATGGTATTCCATACGCTTTTGTGACTGATGTATTGCCATGTCCCAGGGACGGTGGGGCTGTACCTGAGGCGGTGCATCCTACTCTGGATGTTCACGGTTTCCAGTATCCTGAACTGCCAGTGCCAGGGGGAATGGATATGGGCGCTGTGGTGGTATCAGAGACCTATGATTTTAGTTTTTCTGTGTTCTGTCCTGTTGAGCGCAGTGAGCCTAGCTCTCATATTGATTTTGGTTTGCAGTCTCTTTTTGACAGGTCGGTATCGGTGGAGGGGCCTGTTGAAATGGAGCTCATATGTGATAAGGTCTTGGTTTGTCAACGGGGTCCTAAGCCTTACGCCTCAGTGGAGGATGAGCCTGCCCCACTCCAGCCATATACCGCAGTGGAGGAACCTTTTGTGAGGTCTCGCTTGCCCGAGAGTCGGGACAGTGTTGTTTTTTGTTTTAAACAGCCATTGTCGAATGTTCCACAGTGGGGAGCATTCAACAAGGTTGATGGTCGTGTTCGACAGGGGCCGGCCCGTTCTCGCTGTTGTGGTAGTGGCCCTGTCAATTAATGGGTCACAATATTTTTTGTTTAGTGGTTTGATGTGTAGTGGTTGCCTCCTGGGCAACCATTTTGGTGGGGGAGATGTTATGTCCCAGGCTTTTTGGCCTGTGGTACAGCTGACTGCTGCTAATTGGCTGATTAGTGCTAATTGGACACTGGCACTGCTCAAAAGGCTTTCCACACACACACATGCAGGTTCTCGGTTGCTAGAATAGTTTATTGAAACAGTGTCTCTTCCTTTTCTACCACTTTGATCTTTAGTTTGTGCTAGTACTCATAGTTAGAATAGTCTTTTGGTTTACACACAGGCCATTGGTGTCTGTTTGCACTTATGTTGCGTCCCTTTGAGCCAGGGTCGTAACAACCCGTCTGAGAACATTGAATTGTTTTGCCAAGCAATGAGGATGGATATAGCTAGTGTATGCTGAAGGAGCACTACCTTTTGTGCTCTACTGAGCACAGCTTTCTAGATGAGTATGTCCTTTATCAGCTAAATTATTAAATGTAGTATGTCCTTTATGTAAATGCCTGTATTTAGTCATATTATGTTGTCTGAGTTTGTGTTGCCACAAAATCAAATTTTATGAGTCAGTCAGTAGGTAAATCAGCCAGTTACAAAGCAATGCATGAGAAATGTTCATATTATCAAAACAAACAGAAATACGGAAACAATATAAGAATTAATGTTGTCAATGGAAATTATAGAACTATTAGAATGTGTTTGTTTGTGTGTGTGTGTGTGTGTGTGTGTGTGTGTGTGTGTGTGCAGGCTTGGTGAGTAACAGAATAGAATAGAATAGAATAATAGCAGGTGTTATGTAATACAGAAAATCAGGATACAAAAATAATTCCAATACAGTCAAATTAATCTGATTATATTTTATAATATTCATATTTCAAATAAAGAACTACTACCGGTGTGCAGTGCTGCATGGTAGTAGCAGCACAGAGACTTCCCAGCGGCACGACATGCAGCACAAGGCTAATTTAATACATTTAATAAGTCTTCCATTAGTGTGTGGACTCTCGTTTGTTGCAGATTCTGAGAGTATTTTAACTCATTCATATTTCAAATCCATATTTCAAATCCAGATTTCAAATTCATATTACAAATCCATATTTCAAATTCATATTTCAAATTAATATTTTCAAGGCGGTCAGGTGGTGTAGCGGAGATTGCGCTCGTCACAAATGCAAGAGGCTGCGGTCTCGACTGCCGGAGTCAGCATTGCTTGAGGCTTGGGCAGATCGTCATACTAACTCGTTTGGCTGGGTTAGGGGGAGGGCAAGTCGTGGGTGGCAATCTGGCGTTGTGGACAGCGATGCCTACAGGTCAGGTCTGGGCGCTTGCTCAGCGAAAGGCAGGAATTGATGAAGGCAGCGTGACCTCCCACGCGTTACACTTCACCAATGAGAGTCCTCGCTGCCAGGTGAAAAAAGAGTCACTGGCTGTCGCCGCACGTGTCGGAGGAAGCGTGCAGATGACTTCAGGGTTCCCTTGTACCGACCAGTAGGAGAACATGCGCACAACAACCAGGTAGGGGAGGGGGGGAATTGGCACAACGACTAAATTGGGACGGGGAGAAAAACAGAGAAAAATCTGAGAAAGAGAGGATTAAAAAATATATATATAATAATAATAATAATATTTTCAAATTCATAGTTTCACATTCAGATTTCAAATTCAGATTTCAAATTCAGATTATAATTCATATTTCTCATTCATATTATAATTCCTATTTCTAATTAATATTACACATTCATATTACACATTCATATTTCAAATTCATATTTTCACGTTCAGATTTCAAATTCAGATTTTCAAATTCAGATTTTCACATTCAGATTTCAAATTCAGATTTCAAATTCAGATTTCAAATTCAGATTTCTAATTCAGATTTCAAATTCAGATTTCTAATTCAAGTTCAAGTTCAAGTTCAAGTTCTTTAATAGTTGTCATACAGAAGTACAGAATACTTTCATACAAAATGCTTCTTACTGTTACGCTCCAGAGACTGTGCTAGACAAGATAGTATCAAATAACATAATATAGCATGTAATTTAGAAGAAGAAAAATGAGGTCACAGTGTTCGGTATAGACATATGTACAATGTTCTGAGTTACCATATAATATACAATACTATGCAGTGTACTAATGTACAGTACTATCTAGTGCAAAGCAGAAATGGGATGAGGTACAATTTTAGGTACAATTTACAGTAAGGTGTACGAGTTGTAGTGCAATCCTTCATCAATAAATATAAAGTGTGGGGAGTGGGTGCTACAGTGTGTTTGTTTAAAGTGGGTGTGTGCTATAAAGTGTGTGGAGTGGGTGCTACAGTGTGTTTGTTTAAAGTGAGTGTGTGCGTGTGGATGTGTGTGCTATGTGCGTTTGGTGGTTGTTGTTGTGTAGTGTTCATTCATTGTTCGTTTAGCAGCCTGATGGCCTGGGGATAGAAGCTTCTAATTTCTAAGCTTCAGATTTCTAATTCATATTGTAATTCCCTCTAATGCAATGATGACAGCAACACATTCTTTATAGTACTGGTGGGATTTATTTCAAATCCGGACCGTCAGAACTGTGAAACACATACATGAAATACAATAAATCACAGATCAAACAATAACAACATACATCCATATTATTTCTACTTGTCTCTTTGTGTCACATGTCTTTGCAATATTGTTAACCAAATGAACTTAACCTACAAAACACATTAAGTCCTTCTGCAATAATAACTCATTTAGCAAACATTTAGTTAGCACTTAAGCTACATGGCTTGGGCCTACATAGCAAACATTTAGTTAGCACTTAGCTACATGGCATGGGCCTACATAGCAACAACCACAACACCAAAACGTACCTTATTGGCTGCATACAATAAGAGAGGAAATTATGGGGACTTTATCATCTTCTTGACGTTATGAACGCTTTACAATAAGACTGTGACTGAAGCTATCTCTTTACAAGAAGACTGTGACTGAAGCTATCTCTTTACAAGAAGACTGTGATTGAACTATCTCTTGACACGCGTGCGTTGGCATAAAACGTCCCCGGACACTGTGGGCTTCTGTGGGCTAAAAACCTGGTAGGAACCAAAAACTGGTAGGAACCAAAACTTAAACTGAACACAGAGGCAGTTACACATATTTTCAAATTCATATTTCAAATTCATATTTCAAATTCATATTCCAAATTCATAGTCCAAATTCATATTTCGAATTCATATTTCATATATGCAGTGTTGGGCAAGTTACTTTTAAAAAGTAACTAGTTACAGTTACTAGTTACTTCTTCCAAAAAGTAACTAAATTACTTACCCAATTACAAATTATAAAAGTAACTAGTTACTTCAGAAAGTAACTATTGCGTTACTTTCAAGTAATTTTTTTGCATAAACAACATACACAAATCTAAACTATTTTAATGTTGCTGTGGGACAAAGTGAGACTAGCCTCCAATCAAATGCCATGTATATGTAGATATTATAATTACTATGTTTATATAGTGGATCATACAAACACAATAGATTAGGGGTGTAATGGTACACAGAAGCCACGGTTCGGTACGTACCTCGGTATTGGGGTCACGGTTCGGTACGAGTTCGGTACAACAGAAAACAAATATTTATAATTATTATTATTAATATAATATTTGTTTTTAATTACTTTTTTTTAATATATTATATTTATGATCATTATTATAATTATTATTATTATTAAATAGAATCATTTTCTATAGGCTTGCAGTGGGATACTGGTGTCATTCTGTGTTCAGGCATCCAGAGTAAATTAATTGCCTACTGCCCCTTTAACAACTTATAGGCTTGGTAAGTTTCACTTTCGCTTCTAGAGAGGATTTAACTGCACGAGACTAAATACTAGAGAACAGATGACATATTACAACAATGGCAGAGGATTATTTGGATTTAACTGGAGAGGAGCTCAGATGACCAGTATATATTTTTTTTTTATTTGATCAGCGTGAGTCCAGCGGGGAGAATGTTGTTGTTGTTGTTGTTGTTGTTTGTTGGCGATGTGCGCGCTCGCGTGTGTGTGTGTGTGTTTCTGCGATGCGCAGCGTGTGTGTGTGTGTTGGCGATGCGCGGCGTGTGTGTGTGTTGGCGCAGAGATCTGTCTGATGAAAAAAACTGCTTCAATCATAGTAACGCGCTGCATTTTTTGGCAGTAACGGTAACGGCGTTATTAAGATTCAAAGTACTCATTACTGAAAAAACGAACGCCGTTAGTAACGCCGTTATTTATAACGCCGTTATTCCCATCACTGCATATATGTCATTTCTAATTCAGATTTCACATTCATATTTCAAATTCATATTATAATTCATATTTATCATTCATATTTATAATTCATAGGCTAATTAATATGTCTAATTCATATTTCAAATTCATATTTCAAATTCATATTTCAGATTAATATTGCAAATTCATATTTCAAATCCATATTCCAAATCCATATTTCAAATTCATATTTCAAATTCATATTTTCTCATTCAAATTTCAAGTTCAAATTCAGATTTCAAATTCAGATTTCAAATTCAGATTTCAAATTCAGATTATAATTCATATTTCTCATTCATATTTCAAATTCATATGTACAATTCATATGCAAAATTCTGATTTTCACATTCAGATTTCAAATTAATATTTCAAATCCACATTTCAAATGTATTTCAAATTCATATTTCAAATTCATATTTCAAATTCATATTTTATAATTCATATGTCAAATTCATATTTCCACATTAATATTTCCACATTCATATTTCAAATTCATATTTTGAATTTATATTTTAAATTAATATTTCAAATCCTTATTTCAAATTCATATTTCAGATTCATATTTCAAATACATATTTCAAATGCATATTTCAAATTCATATTTCTAATTCATATTTCTAATTCATATTTCTAGTTCATATTTTCTCATTCAAATTTCAAGTTCAAATTCAAATTTCTAATTCAGATTTCAAATTCAGATTTCAAATTCAGATTATAATTCATATTTCTCATTCATATTTCTAATTCATATGTACAATTCATATGCAAAATTCTGATTTTCACATTCAGATTTCAAATTAATATTTCAAATCCACATTTCAAATGTATATTTCAAATTCATATTTCAAATTCATATTTTCTAATTCATATTTTCTAATTCATATGTCAAATTAATATTTCCACATTAATATTTCCACATTCATATTTCAAATTCATATTTTGAATTCATATTTTAAATTAATATTTCAAATCCTTATTTCAAATACATATTTCAGATTCATATTTCAAATACATATTTCAAATACATATTTCAAATTCATATTTCTAATTCATATTTCTAGTTCATATTTTCTCATTCAAATTTCAAGTTCAAATTCAAATTTCTAATTCAGATTTCAAATTCAGATTTCAAATTCAGATTTCAAATTCAGATTATAATTCAGATTTCTCATTCAAATTCATATGTACAATTCATATGCAAAATTCAGATTTTCACATTCAGATTTCAAATTAATATTTCAAATCCACATTTCAAATGTATATTTCAAATTCATATTTCAAATTCATATTTTCTAATTCATATGTCAAATTCATATTTCCACATTCATATTTCCACATTCATATTTCAAATTCATATTTTTAATTAATATTTTGAATTCATATTTCAAATCCATATTTCAAATCCTTAATTTCAAATTCATATTTCAAATACATATTTCAAATACATATTTCAAATCCATATTTAAAATCCTTATTTCTAATTCATATTTCTAATTCATATTTCTAGTTCATATTTCTAATTTATATTTCTGATTATTATTTCTGATTTATATGTCTAATTCATTTTTCGAATTCATATTTCGAATTCATATTTCGAATTCATATTTCGAATTTATATGTCAAATTCATATTTCGAATTCATATTTAAAATCCATATGTCAAATTCATATTTTGTATTCATATTTCTAATCATATTTCTAATTCATATTTCTAATTCATATTTCTAATTCATATTTCTAATTCATAATTCAAATTTGTATTTCAAATTCGTATTTCAAATGAATATTTCTAATTAATATGCCAAATGCATATGTCCACATTCATATTTCGAATTCATATTTTGAATTCATATTTCAAATCCATATTTCAAATTCATATTTCAAATTCATATTTCTAATTCATATTTCTAATTCATATTTTGTATTTGTATTTCAAATTCATTTTTCAACTTCATTTTTCAAATTCATTTTTCAAATTCATTTTTCAAATTCATTTTTCAAATTGTCCCTAGATACCAAGGACATGAAAATGGACCTTGTATAAGTGGAGCAATCGTCCATTTACTTAGGTATGTATTTGTAGGCAAATTTTCTGAAAATATGGCTAGGGCAGAAAAAGAGGATCATGGGCAGAGGGAGAAACCCTGTCACATGTATCACGAGACAGGGTTTCAGCTGAACTCCAGGAGGAGTTGTTAAGCATAAGTTGTTCTCCAACTCATGAGAACCTGCTCTCAAGCTCTTGCAGCATTCTGTCGAGGACTGGATAGAACAGTCTCTGTCTCAGCTGATCTCCTGAGCTGAGGTCTGAGCTTGTGCCACAAGATGACTCAACTACATACTCGTCCATCCTTTTCTGCTTCCTTCTTTGGCTGGTAGTATGTTCCTCAATCCCAAGGCCATTACATATAGCCTTTGTCCTGTCATACATGTCCACTGCCATCTCTGAGGTGCGATAACCTTTGAGTGTGTCCTGCACTGTGCTTTTAAATAGTACAGATAGGTATTGAAGATTGAAGTGCACTTTAAAGCAGCAGCACCTGGAGCCATCCATACCCATGTCCAGTGTCCACTGACAAAGACATGCTCATGATACTGTGATAAACTATAATAAGCTTTAATCTAACCCTGGTTCATTTCCTCGGATAGTCCGGTTGGTTTGGGGTGGTGTGAAAGCTCATTCACTCTTGCAAGTGAACCCTGCTGCGGTTCATTTGAGATGTGAATGCAAAGCGGACCAAAGGCAGGAAAAGACCCAAACATATTTTTTTATGAGAATGAATGAATGAATGAATGAATGAATGAATGAATGAAAACTTTATTAACAGATTGCAGAATGGGTACAGTGCAGTACAGCTCAATACATACAATTGTTAAGGGGATGCAGACCAGAGAAAGACTTTCGTCTTGTTTACACCAGGGTCCCCCATTTCCAATTCATCGTAACATATATGACATACATGACATACAGATAGACAGTACTGCTACATCTATACATTTATGACATACCAGATTTGCAATTACAGTACTGTATTTGTGATACAAAAAGAGTCCAGAAAGAAAAGAGTATATACATTAGGCGTAGAAACTGTACATTGGATTGGGTAGGTGGGGGTGTGACTGTACATTGGAGGTGGTTGGGGGGGGGGGGGGGGGTGGGTAGGAGTGGGGGGGGGGGGGGGGGGTAGGAGTGGGGGGGGGGGGGGGGGTTGGGTAGGAGGGGTGGGTGGGGACTGTACATTGGAGGTGGTTGGGTGGGTGGGGGGGGGGGGGTGGGTAGGAGGGGTGGGTGGGGGACACTGTACAACTGTACAAACAACACTGTACATTGGATTATTGACAAGACCATACTTGGTAATTTACTGTACATTGGCGGGGGTTGTGTTCGGACATTTACAGGGGCCAGTTTCGAGTTGCAGTCTCCCTTAGGTGTTTTTTGAGAGTGTTTTTGAAAGTGGGTAGTGATTCACATTCCTTTACAGCTTTGGGTAGGGCGTTCCACATTGATGTGGCATAATTGCGAAACGTGTTTAGTCCCTTGTTTGAGCCGAATCTGGGTTTAACATGATTTGTGGAGCTCCCTCTGGTGTTGTGATCGTGGTATTCACTGACCTTTGGGAAGTATTTAGTCATGTACATGGGTACCTTGGTCGTGTAGTGTATCTTGTAGACCAGGCCCATTGCAAGTTGCTGTACTCTGTCGTCTACTCTAAGCCATCCTAGGTTGTCAAAGTGGGCAGGGGTGAGGTGGGTTCTAGGAGTAAGGTCAAGCAGTAGTCTGACCAGTTTGTTTTGAGATGTTTGTAATTTTGTTTTTAGCGCCTTTGAGGTGCTTTGGTACCATGAGGTGCAAGCATAGTCGTAGTACCCTTGAATGAGTGCTCCTGCTAGAGTCTTCAGGGTATTCTTGTTTACCAGTGAGGAGATCCGGTACAAGAAACGAGTTCGTTGGTTGACTTTTTTTATTACATTGGATGCCATTTTGTCACAGGAAAGATTTGCCTCTAGGATGGAACCCAGGTAGGTAATATCTTCTTTCCTTGTGACAATATTGTCACCCACTGTAACTGAGAAGCCGTCGGTCTTGCTGAGTTTGTTATTTGAACCGAAGAGAATGGACTCTGTTTTGCCCATGTGTAATGATAGTTTGTTATCAGCGAGCCATATGCAGATTTTGCTTAGTTCTGAGCTGAGGGTTTTTTCAACCTGTAATTTGTTCTTGTCAGAGACCAGCAGGGCTGAGTCGTCCGCAAACAGGAACAAGTTGCAGTCACAAGCTGACGACATGTCATTTGCATAAATTAGGAACAGTAGCGGACCTAGTATGCTTCCTTGTGGAACACCACAGTTTACTGTGAGGGGGGGGGGATAGGGTACCGTTTACCTCCACCATCTGCTCTCTCCCCTCCAGGTAGGATTGCATCCAGCTCACTGATAGACTATCAAAACCAATTGCTTTTAGCTTGTCAATCAGAATGGTGTGATTGACAGTGTCGAAGGCCTTTTGTAGGTCCAGCATGACCATGCCGCAGTATTTGCCCGCGTCCACCTCTTGTTTGATGTGGTCGTTTAAATAGAGAAGGCATGTGTCAGTGGAGTGGGATGTTCTGAAGCCAGATTGGAATTCGTAGATTAGATTTTTTTCCGCAAGGTATTTTTCGACCTGTTCGTATACAATTTTTTCCATGACTTTCGAGATGGAGGTAAGGATAGAAACAGGGCGGTAGTTGCCTGGGTCTAATTTACTGCCTTTTTTGTGCAGAGGGGTCACTCTCGCAATTTTGAAGTCCTTGGGGACGTGTCCCTGTTTTATAGAGAGGTTTATTATGTGTGTGATGACTGGGGTGATGGCGGCTGCTGAGTCTCTGAGGAATTTGGAGGGGATGTTGTCATGGCCAGTGGCCTTGTTAGGTTGGAGGGCGCTCAGTTTTTTGAGTACCTCATCTGTTGTTACCATTTCCAGTTTGAAGTCGTCTTTGTGGACCCCTAGGTTTTTGTAGTAAGCTACAAAACTCTTTGGACAAAACTCTTTGGACGCCAGATCCGATGATAGTCGGGTTATAGAAGACTGAAACATATGTAATAATGAAACACACAATACAGTTTTTTTTCCGATTGCTTAAGCACAATTTTGAAAACAGGGCCCGGTGTTTCAAAACACTACACACAATTAGCACAACCACACACACAATTATCAGAACACCTCAGATCCTTTGCTAAATTGAACACTTGTCAAAACTGCTGTGCTTAACCTAAAACACATTTAGCAATTCTACTAAATGTGATTAGAGTACTGTATGTGAAGTACACAGAGAATGTGCAAATATACAATAAATTCACCAAACACTACATAAGACCAATGCTGTAGACTGATGAAAAAAAATGCATATAACCAAAAAATGATGCAGACTGATGAAAAAAAAAATTCTCTCCATATAACCAAATCAGTCAACATTTCAACATGGATAATCACAACAAAACATGTCCCAGTTTTCATGCTACTACAGTGTGCATAACACTGTAAGCTCAGCAAATATCAGACACACATAAAATACTGTATCCAGTACAGGTTCATTACAGTAAAACAAAAACAAAAATAGACACAATTTAAATAGAGTACAGAAAATACTAGACATTATCTCTTTGCCTAGCTGGATCTGGCAAGATAATTTTTTGTTGTGATTCTCCATGTTCATGTTGACTGATTTGGGTATATGGAGAGAAAATGTCTGCATCATTGGTTGTCTTGTGTAGTGTTTGGTGAATGTATTTTCACGTTCTCTGTGTACTTCACTCTCCTTCCATTTTGGTTGAAGACAGGTGAACTCAACTCACCTGCTGCATTTTTATAGTGCTTAAACCTGATTGGTGTATCTACAATTAAGCAATGGTGTGTTTGTGCATCTGATGGCTGTGTTTAACCAATTGGCTCATATGTGTGGTAATTTTACATTCTGTGTCTAATGAAATGCAAGTGTGTTTAGTGTTTTGCAAATCACTGTGTGTATTTTGCAAAAAGTGTGAGGCTGACTTTGTGCTTATAGGGGTACAAATCTGAGCCTATGTTTTGCTCCTTGAGTGTAAGGTTTTGATAATTGTGTAATACTTTTGATTTGAGTGTTTATGCAATCGAAGAAAACTGTAAAGACTAGAGATTAACTGTTTATTTCTTTTGTACATAGGCTGTGCATATGTTTGTTTGTTTGTTTATTTGCTTATGTGTATGATTCTTAACTGTGTGTTTATTTTGTTATTGGTGTATATGTGTGTATGTATGTATGTATATATATATATATATATATATATATATATATATATATATATATATATATATATATATATATATATATATATATATATATATATGTATGTGTATATATGTATATTTGTACTCCTGTTGGGGCCTCTTGGACCAGATCAATGTTTTATCTGGCTAAATAAAGGTTAAATAAATAAATAAGAAACTGATGATTTGGTCCTGTTAACTTTGAATTTTCTATGGGGACTTCCCAGTTCCCTCTCATGGACCTGGACCTCACTTTAAAAACCTCTAATCTAGTTCTTCAGTATTCGTCTCTAATTACTCTAAAATTGCGTATTTCTGTAAACAAAAAAACAAAAAAAAACCCGGGCTGAAGCCCCCAATGTTTTCTAACCCTAAAAACGCCCCCTGTGCGGAAGTCGACCCCCCTTTCATAATTTGCCCTCTATGGGATGTCGCCACCAGGGTACATCAACTCTGAACTTTTTAGAAAGTGGTTATCCAACTGACTTGTCGTACAGAACTTGTAAGTCGCTTTGGATAAAAGCGTCAGCTAAATGACTAAATGTAAATGTAAATGAAGTATGCGACAAATAAGTGTCCATTGCTCATCATTATGGATGGCCATCAGTCCCACCTGGATCCAGAGAGGAAGGGGGTCATTCTACCACCACACACCTCTCACACGCTTCAGCGGATGTGAGCTTATTTGCACCCTTGAAGGCAGATTTCTCTGGGCTTGTGGCAGATCGGCGGTTAGCCACTCAGGATTTCCAAGAATGAGTTATCAAGGGTGTTAACAGACTCCTACCAGAGGCAGAAGGATCGGAGGGTGGTGGTGGCTGGCTTCAGGAGGTGTGGCCTCTACCCTCTGGATCCTGCAGCTGTTGATTGGTTGCGGGTCACGTTGTCCTGGAGTCCACCCTGCTGCAGTCTCACCACACTCCAGCCTGCGGACACAAGGTGGACATATGTTATAATTTAGGATTTTAACGATAATCTGCTCTATAAAGGACAAATAAAGCATCATTAATAAATTCTTTATGAGAAGATGTGATAGAACCAGAGCAAAAGGTGGCCGTCGTTGGGCTCAGTGACGTCTTCGTCTTGAACCATAAGTGAATATTTACCTCCAGTGCACTCTTTTCATGTTCCATGTCAGCCCTGTGCTTGTTGCGTGTGCTTGTGAGTCCTCGTGCACATGCTGGAAGAACATGTGATACAGAATTTTCAGGGCTAGTGTGTGTGTAATGTGGTATCTGTGTGATTTGCATGTGAGCAGTTTTTGGACAAGTGTGTGGATGTATGTGTGTGTGTGTGTGTGTGTGTGTGTGTGTGTGTGTGTGTGTGTGTGTGTGTGTGTGTGTGTGTGTGTGTGTGTGTGTGTGTGTGTGTGTGTGTGTGTGTGTGTGTGTGTGTGTGTGTGTGTGTGTGTGTGTGTGTGTGTGTGTGTGTGTGTGTGTGTGTGTGTGTGTGTGTGTGTGTGTGTGTGTGTGTGTGTGTGTGTGTGTGTGTGTGTGTGGTGAGGTGTGTAAATGCCAGCCTGTCAGACCAGTCGTGTCAGCGAGTGCAGGTGTGACAAGACAGACAGGTGTGACATTTACCTTTACTTCTTAAACCAGAAACCCCATCCATCTCTGTCACACACTCACACACATCATGCATACATACACACATGCACGCACACACACACACACACACACACACACACACACATGCACGCACGCACACACACAGAGACACACACATGCACACACACACATACATACATGCACAGCACACACTCATCTAAAAACTCATGCATACATGATCATGCATACATACACACATACATACGTACATGCACGCAGGCACACACGCACACACACACACACACACACACACACACACACACACACACACACACACACACACACACACACACACACACACACACACACACACACACACACACACACACACACACACACACACACACACACACAGAAAGACACTCCCCTACACCAAAATACTCTTGACCTTTCTATGAATCCTCCCACAGTGGCAGAGTAATAATGGATGTTGGTGTTTCAGGACAGAAGGAAAAGCGCATTTAATTGACAGCTGAAGAAAATGTGAAGCAACACCTTGTATAAAAACACAAACATAAACACTGCAAGCATTCCACGTGTCATTTAATATGTCCTTCAAGGGGCGCCAGGGTGGCGCACCATGTACAGCGCTGCGGTGCAACGTGGCCGACCCGGGTTCGACTCCTTTCTCCTCTCGGAGACAAAAAAACAATAAAAATATCTACCAAAAAATTATAATAATAAGTCGTTCAATTTCATACTACTGTGTAATTGAACGAGTTTACTCGTTATTGGCCGCCAGCGATTGAGCGTCAACAACGAGTAAACTCGTTATTTGGTCCGTTTTTTTTCTTCTCGATTTTAATATTATCAAATGTATGATGCCGTTAACTCTTTGGACGCCAGATCCGATGATAGTCGGGTTATCTCGCCGACCGCTCAGCGCCAGACCCGAGTATAGTCGGGTTTTTCAGCGTTATTCCTTTTATTCGATATTTCCATTCATTACAGCCACACAGACCCGGGGTTCACATGGGGAATCATCCTGAGAATGCCAAAGTGCAATACCGGCCGCATCTGCCAAGGTGGCAGTATTGAGCACCCTTTGAAAACATTATATCTTGGCCTGTGCGTCGATCAAATGTATCCGATCCCACTTTTCTTTGTCGGGCGAGGCAGGCGGGTATCCCGATCCCATTGAGAAGCAGCAAATGCCTCCGATGCATCTGTTGTGGTGGATTATGTTGGCGACACGATGGACACAGGTACTTGGACTCGCGATCAGACAATTGGAATATTCTTTTTGGGGTACATCCTAGTGAAGGTAAGGACCAAAGGATAGGTGATTTCAAATGGGCCATAGTATTGTATCCATAGCTATAATATAGAATATATATAGCCCTGCAAACACTGCCACTTATTCCTATCTCTTAGAGCATTGGCCCAGTAGGAACAAAAGATGGGCTAGACTGAGTTAGACTGAGTTAAAAGGCATACTGGGACCCGAGGGTGCAGTATCAGCCAGATCCTGCCATGTGGCAGTATCGAGAGTGCAGTAAACACTGTTCCAGACCCTGTGTACACTCAAATCCCTCCGGCCGCAAAATTTAGACGGAGCAGAGTAGATCGCTTCATCCGACCACTTCGAAACGCATCTGGCACACTCTATCCATAAATTGTGCCAAATTATGACCGGGACCAGATGGACACCAATACTGGAAATCGCGATCAGACAATTGGAATATTATTTTTGGAATACCCTTGACCAAACGTAAGGACTATATGTGACTCGACGTGACCAAACCCGATTTGATTCGCAAGGGGGAGGTGCTCTGAAATGAAGAAAATGTATTGCTGTTCAGAAAATCCCCAAAAATCGAAATCTTGATTTTTTTTACATATTTGAACAGTCATTAATGTGTTCCCTTATTTGCCCTTATTTGCAAACTTAAATACAACTTGTAAATGAGGTAATTATTGTTATAATAGTTCCACAAGGATGAGGAGAACAACTACATGCGCGGGCTGTGCGGCCTGTCCGGGTAGCAAGTACTGGTACTTAAGAGGTGTTAACACACAGACACATTATTTAGCTCTCCTTTCTCAGAGAGAGAATAACAATGTTAATACACTATCTTAATGTTATAAGTTATAAGCAACGTAACGCAGTGTCTAAAAAAAAAAGATAAAAAAGAGGCCTTGACGCCGTTATAAAACACGTGTTTTAACTTAATTAAAAACCATTAAAACACTGTTATAATTTTATGAGCGAACAAATTTCGTTAGGGTGCATTTTTTCCAACCTAATGGCTAAATACATCTAAATAACACTGTTGACAGCTGGGCTGTGTTGACGTTACAAATGTACGGCGCATGCTGCTGGTGCTGCTGGTGCAGCGCGAGGCAGGAGAGATGAGGCGCGCGTTAACCCTTTCACTGCCACACTACAGAAGCGCTTAGTAACGCTTCGCCTCAAAGCCGTTTCTGGCCGAATTGGTCATCGAATCTTTAATTTTTTTTTAATTCTTATTCAGAGGTATTTCGTCGAGATTTCATAATTTGTAATGTGGCAGCGGAAATGTGTAGAAATATGGTAAAAAAAACTATTTATCCGTTTTTTCTCGATGAAAAAAGACGTTGTATCAAACAAACACAGATTTGAGTGGTTATAATTCCGAAATATGAGTAATCTGTTAGAGATATATTGAGATTATGCTATTACTGTTAATCCTTTCACTACCACACTACAGAAGGTTAACCTTTCACTACCACACTACAGAAGGTTAACCCTTTCACTACCACACTACTGAAGGTTAACCTTTCACTACCACACTACAGAAGGTTAACCTTTCACTACCACACTACTGAAGGTTAACTTTTCACTACCACACTACAGAAGGTTAACCCTTTCACTACCACACTACAGAAGGTTAACCTTTCACTGCACACTACAGAAGGTTAACCCTTTCACTACCACACTACAGAAGGTTAACCTTTCACTACCACACTACAGAAGGTTAACCCTTTCACTACCACACTACTGAAGGTTAACCTTTCACTACCACACTACAGAAGGTTAACCTTTCACTACCACACTAATTTTTTAATAAACTATCATGACTTTTCCTTTTTCCTCTGGGTGTTGTGTTTGCAGTCACCAGACTCATTGTAATAACAAAGGGCCTCAGACTGGAAAGCTGCCAGGTGTTAATTGCCCTAGAGAGAGGGGGGCCATGGATTACAATGAATTCTGGGTAGTGTTGTAGTTGTTTCACTATTGTCACCGAATAGCCTGCTCGTCTCTTGAAGGCTATTATCTCTGAATACGTTTTGTGATATCACCATGAATCATAGGAAGTAGCTTGCAAAGTATCCCACCAAAATGTTCAAGTGATGGCTTATTTTGAAGGTATGAATCTGTACATTCATAATATGTAAAAAAATAAATAAAATTAAGATCCCTCAACATGACCCTGAAGTCCATACCTGGGCACATATGACATCAATTTCAGCTTGATCCAACAATGTTATGATATCCATCCAGCTGATCAGTGTCTGTAGTGTTCAACACAAATGTCGTTACTGGCCATCAAAGCATAAAAAACGACCCCCCCCCCCTCCCCCCTTTCATGCATTCATGATGAAATATAATACCTATTATATAGTCTACATTTGATTTGGAAATAGTAGCGTGTCCAGGCAAGAAACGCCAACGCTTATAGTAGAATACACGTAGCGCCCTATAACACTGCTTTTGCTTTTCATGAATTATCCCGGATTACTCCTAAACTATACTTATATTCACCATGGGATAAGGCGCAAACGTATGCATAAAAAAATTATCTCTTTTTTGCATGTTCGACGGAAGAAAGTCACTGTCAAATGACTATAGTATTGTCTTCATAGCTATAATATAGAATATTGATATAATGTAGCTCTACAAACAAAGGTGACGCACTCCTGACGCACTTCTAGTGTGGCATAGCTAGAACGGAACCCGGTTAATCCCTGCCGCTGAATGAGTTAATCACTTATGCATCAGGCAAAAATGGGGCTATTTTCTTTCTTTTTTTTGACGATTACATACCCAAAGTAATTTGCGACTTATTATACTTTATACATATGCATGGGTCTGGTCTCTTTTGAAAGCTAACATTCTACTGTCATTTAATCTGTCCTTCAATGTGATACTTAAGCATTACATCACACGCAGGAGTGGTTTGTGACCAATAAACCATGCCTAGGGGTGGTTGTTAGGCCCGAGGCGCAGCCGAGGGTCGTTAGACCCCCCTAGGCATGGTTTATTGGTCACAAACCACGACTGCACGTGGTGTAAAGCTTTTATACAACTGCCAGATTCATCCAACCTTATTTCTATACAATAAACACACATTAATCGAAGATTTATTGAAAAAACCATCCGCCAGAAAAAGTAGTTCCCACAACTCCATGTGGAAGCAGCTTGAAGTGCATCCAACCAAACTAACACATCCAACTGTGTATTATTGGAATGATTGAGAGAAGTTGCCTCATGTGGAAGCAGCTTGAAGTGCATCCAACCAACTAACACATCCAACTGTGTATTATTGGAATGATTGATTGAAAATTTATTAAAACGTTTTCTTTGCCCTATAGGAAAAAAACGTTTTCTTCGCCCTATTTTTTTATTTATTTCTTTTAGCCTAAACTTAACCAGTTGGAAACCAGGGGTACAGTAATAAAATTAGCAATCAACCAATCAATCAATTCAATAGACCATGCTCACTTAAAACAGCGCTGCTTCTCTCTCAGTCTGACTCCCCCGCTGTTGCAGACAGGAGTGTGTGTGTGTGTGTGTGCGTGTGTGTGTGTGTGTGTGTGTGTGTGTGTGTCACAGTGTGTGTGTGCGTGTGTGTGTGTATGTGTGTGTGTGTGTGTGTGTGTGTGTGTGTGTATGTGTGTGTTTGTGGGTACGCCAGCGTCGGACAGTGTGAGAGAGAACGCTGCAGTCGGAAAGTAGGAAGGAAGAAATTTAAATCAATCAATTAATCTATCAATCAATCCGCGATTTTTCTTTTGTTCTAGATTGAGTCAAGACCCATCAATTACATCATCCAACATTGTTTAAAATACTAACACATTCCCCTTGACAGAATCGCTTCATATTTAGTCGTTATGGTGCTTTCAACATAACCATTTGTTGTTCGCGATCCTGTTTTCTCCCGGAGTGAGCCGGGGAGGGTTATGTGATTTGGTTGTGGGCGGGTCCTGAGCCCAGGACCGTGGATTGTTGTCAATAAAGACGTGTGAATGGCCAATCAGAATCGAGAAATTTGCATGCCGTTGTATAATACTGCAATATTGTATTTGCACATGTTGTAAAGCAGAGCAGGACAAGACCGTCAGTACCAGGGAATATGGTGGGACACTGTGAAACAGAGCTAGAGCACACACACACACATGCATATACGCACACACACACACACACACACACACATCTGACTAGCGGCAGCATACACATTGAGTATCACTTATTAAACATGTCCCTGCAGGGGAAGAAGGAGACAGCGTATAGTATACCCATATTCAACATAAAAACATATTTTATGTTTTTAGATTAATTGACGTGTACGTATGCCAGCATGAGAGAGAGACAGCTCTCTCTCTCTTTTTCTCCCTTGTCACGTGGATGACCTTGAGATCTAAATTGACTTGCTATTTGATATCCAATTATAGAATTATGTTTTCAATTTGGTGTTAATGAATGACGTTTTAAGCTTGACTCTATATCTGTTCTAAGTAGTTATGGCCGGTTTTAAATACTGGTGATTTTGATTCGGGAAATGGATCATGCGTTGTAATAGAAAAGATGGAAGTTTAGTTTAGAAGCAAATGGGGTGGCACAGGTGTACGTTTGGGAGTGCAATGAGGTACAGTGGTATGCTCATTCTTTTTCTTACCCCCCTCTTCTTTCTCTCTCTCTCTAGCTCTCTCTCTCTCTCTCCCTCTCTCTCTCTCTCTCTCTCTCTCTCTCTCTCTCTCTCTCTCTCTCTCTCTCTCTCTCTCTCTCTCTCTCTCTCTATTGAATATGTTCGGTATGACTAGTGGATCATACAAGTTATGTATACAGTTGAGTTCAGACTGGCTTAAGTATGGTAGTTTACAATAATATGAGCTCTCTACGCTCTCTCTTTCTCTCCTTTTCTTCTTTTTGGTAGCTGCCTTTACAAATGGGCTTAGGTGTATAGTGTGAACTTGTTTATTTATTTATTGGTGTCTCCTGTTTGTGGACTGGGTCAGGTAATACTAAAGAGTTGGTAGGTTAATTCTAGTTCTGGGGTTGATTCTAGTTCGGGTTTAAGTGAACAGGGTGTATATATTCTTTTTCATTTAGACAAGGTACTAGCTAAATACTCACTTCTAATTTTTTAGCGTAGGTTTGTGCGGGGAAGTGTTGTTATGGCGAATGTGGAATCTGGGTGCCGTGTAGGCGCTCCCCATCTGAGTACGTGTATGGTGGGATGATGGTGGGATGATGTTTGTAATATTCCTTGTAAAGGGAGCCAAGGGTTTTTTCGTTCAGGATCGATACTGAGGCGAAAAGGCTTTGGGCTGAGTGGTGGCAGGTCTTTGAGAAGTCGAGGATCTGTGGGAATATTGCTGTAGTATAGTGCTAGGGTCTATGAGTTTATGACATGGACAGCTGGACACTGTGCAACGCACGGGGATTCAGTGGTATAAGTCACTGAAGATTTTTTTTTTCCTCGTGAGATGTTGGTGGATGTGGTCAACACCGAAATTTTTTGGTGTTGAGGGGGAGATGTGGTTAGTAATTATGTGAATAATGTTATGTAAAGTGTGATGCAAGATAGGAATACATTTTAGACTTTATCAGATAGAAATAATTACAGCTACACATAGAAGGAAATATTAGAATTACAACTACATATAGAAGGAAATGTTAAAATTAGATCTACACATAGTCATTAAGCTGTCAGTGGCATTTAGAGTGTTTTATGAGATTTATATGACAAATACATTAAGC
Source organism: Notolepis coatsorum (assembly GCF_963971535.1). Taxonomy (NCBI): domain Eukaryota; kingdom Metazoa; phylum Chordata; class Actinopteri; order Aulopiformes; family Paralepididae; genus Notolepis; species Notolepis coatsorum. Next base: position 224,528,888 of record NC_140165.1, read on the forward strand.
GAAAGAGACATTTTAATCAACTAAATTACCATATCCATCACAAAGGTTTAGACAACTGATAGGCTGTGTGGAACTAATTTTCATTGTCTGAAGGAAGGATCATCAAGGAACCAGGAACGGACAGGAGAGGTTGATGCAAAATTGGTATTCCTCAGAGAATCGTGTGAGAGGATACAGGACAAAGTGATCGGAACATCCAGTTTTCCGATTGGACAACAGACAGAATGCAGCTAAGGCCGTGTCGTTATGTTCAAATAAATTGCACTAACTCTCTCTAAAGTGATATTAGTATAGAGATGCCCAACATTTCCATGCTTAACTCTTTCAGTGCCACTCACGAGATTTCTCGTGTTTTTTTATAGGTGGTTGCTAGCCACTCACGAGATTTCTCGAATTTTTTTTTTTTTTGCGATCTGAAAAATTATTGCATCACCCGAGCCTACCCGAGTATAGCCTAGGGGCGCCGACGATCACTGTGGAAAAAAGCGCCCCCTGTTGTCTCCCAGATGACATAAGTGATTTTGGAATGGACTCAATGAAAATGAATGGGGAAAAAAATCCGGTACTCCACATTTTCCAGTTCACTGATCCAGCCGGGGTTACCAGAGTTCATTCTGGAGCCTCAGATCCCCGTGGATCATAGAGATCTACTGTGTCGCGTTGGATCCATATACGTATCGATTTTTTCGAATGGTGATCAGGAATTGGAATATACCAGTTGGATACCATCTGATGTCAGGTAAGGACTCTATGTTATCAGTGGTAGGATAATCGGAGTAAGTTTGATGAAGTTATAAGCTGTTTTGTGAAATGTCTTCTTTCGGTTTCACTGTAAAACTCCGTGAGGTAATCAACGGAGCGATTATCAGTGCGCGGCCGTAATGTGCGTGCGTGCACGTATAATATTGATCATCTAGCGTTTATTTGAAAACGATTCATAAAAAGGCTGACGAATATCAACGTTGTGGAATATTCCACTAAAAGACAATTTTCATAGAATGCTCCAGAATGAGCTGTTTTTTATATCAAAACGGGGGATTTTCTAACTACTCTGAAATGGAAACAACGCGATAAAAAAACAATCTGTCTTCACAGCACTGACTGGAAAATAGTCTTTGATAATGCGATGGGCAGATTAGACACATAGCCATAATTTAAAACATAGATTAGGCGATATTAACGTTAACATTGGCGCGATGGTGGCATTCAAGCGGTAAAACGGAAAACCAGGCGTGGCACTGAAAGAGTTAAGATAATAATGGAATAAAAAGGGGTAATATCACTTATATTTAAGTGTTTTTTTTCTTTCTTTCTCCACAGTTGCTCGGGGCGGACAGAGACAGTTCTGACGATTCCAACTCCAAATGGGAAAAAATTGGCTATTGAAGCCTGGGTATAGTATGATAAGCGACTTATCGATTCCTGTCTGCACCAGTAAAAATTTGACAGTGTGAGGGATTTTTAACTCAAGTTTGTAAAAATAGTTTTAAAAAGACAGAGAAACTTGTTTTTCCAAACGGTAATAATACGAGGGGGTGAATGCGTGTGAATGTTAAATGTAGAGCAAAGTCACTTTGGTGAAACTTTGTTAGTAGCAAATAGAAGCAAATAGCATAACAAAAACGAGTGTTGACAATTAGTCTATTTCAATAACCCGTAGTATAACAAGTAGAAGCGATATAGAAATGGCCAACAATAGTCAGGCCAATAGTGGGGAAATGCCAATAACCTCTGCAGACACTTCACTGACCGAATTGAGCAGTGACGTTAACCTGATTGATTTGAATATGACTGATTCCCCTCATGTGACGAGCGTGTCAGAGGGACTTGGAACGATGATTTTGACTCCAACACAGGGGGTCATTGGAGAGGGACAAACAGAGACAACTGTTTTACTCCAACCAGAGCCGATCCACGCTGGAGTGTCCATTACAGGTGACTGCCATTTAACCAAGGGACAAAGAAAGCGACGGAGGAGAGCGGCATTGTTACAGCAGTCCCAGGAAGGCCGCTCTAGAACAGAGGCTGGACAGGGAGTGGGCACACCGACGGAGTGGCCAATACATGGGACCAACAGCAGGTATGGGAATATACGTGAACAGTGTCCACAGCCCACAAGTTCCCCTTGTCCAGAACCCCCCCAACACCAGAGCCAGAATGTGAGGCGGGGCCCAGTGACGGGAAGTCAGACCGCCAGCGTCGAGATGGAGGAAGGGGGGCCGACCTACAGACAACAGCTACAACAGAGAGCGTTTATAGAAGCGTTCGAACGACATGAGACAGTTCGTCGAGACCTGATGGAGGCACAGCGGGCTATCGATCAAGCCGCGCACGAGATGATAATACTAGAGCAAGAACTGGCGAAAAAGAATGTACTCCTGAGTGATGCAATTTGTGAGGTGATGCGTCGAGCGTCAGACCTAGGGCGCCGTGCTCGAATAATGCCATGTACTCCGTTACCTGAACGGGGAGCTGAGCAGCGAGGGCATGGTGATGAAAACCGCAGGAGGGGTGAGTTTCCAGGCCCCTCCCAAGAACAGGCTCGAAGGATGGCGGCTGAAAGGAACAGGTATGTGCCTCTCTCTCCCATGCAGCAGGACATGCCAGGAGAAGATCAAAGAGGTGTGAATTTGTCGGGAACTGTGGGATACCAGCCGACAGATTGCTGGAGTTGTGGGGAATTCGGACACATGGCCAGATCCTGTGACAAGGGGGGGGCGAGCCCAAAGTTGGAGGGAACAAGGAGTGACTTGCTGGACGTGTGGAATGGTGGGTCATTATCAAAGGTTGTGTCTGCAGAGGCCACAGGCTGAATAGAAAAATTTGATAGATATTAATAAAAAAAAAAAGAAAAGGACTGCGACTGAAAACAAAAATAAAACAGAAATAAAGAATGTGTATAGATGCGTTAGATGGTTAGATTATGTGTGCAAGTTATTAAATGGGTGTGTGACTAACGTAGATAAGTGGAATATGGTGTAACTGGCATTTGCATGGCTAATCATACTAACAACAAAATGGTGGTTAAACAGAAAAAATGGAACAGTTTAATATTAGACAGAGCAATGATATGGTACTACTTCAGCTAGTGATCAGTAGTAATTATCCATTACTTACTTTACTTAGGCCTTTTATTCCTTTCGGAACATAGGCCATTGATAGGCCAAGTTTCCACCCCCGTCTGTCTTGCGCCATCCTCTCCAGCTGTTTCCACGTCAGTCCCCTTGTCTTGAGTTCCTGCTCAGTGTCTCTTCTCCAGGTGTTTTTGGGTCTTCCTCTGCCTCGCTTGCCTTGTGGGTTCCAGGTTAATGCCTGTTTGGTTATTGCGGTTTTGTGTCTTCGAAGTGTGTGCCCAATCCAGCTCCATTTTCTCCTGGTCAGCTGGACCTCCACTGATTCTTGCTTGGTGCATTCCCACAGCTTGATGTTGGTGATTGTGTTTGGCCAGAAGATCCTGAGGATACGTCTCAGACAATGGTTGATGAAGGTCTGCAGTTTATTGTTGATGTTAGTGGTGGTTTTCCAGGTTTCAGAGCCATATAGCAGAATGGATTTGACATTGGAGTTGAAGATTTTGAGCTTGGTGTTGAGTTTGATGTTTCAGGTTTTCCATAACCATAACTAACATGTTGAATGTTGCTCTTGCTTTTCCTATTCTTGCCCTTACGTCTTCCTCAGTCCCGCCATCAACAGCTATAACACTACCCAAGTATGTGAATTTGTCAACCTCTTCCAGTGTCTGGCCCCCGATGGTTATGGGGTTTGTGCTTTTATTATTGACTCTGATTACTTGAGTTTTTTGTCCATTTATTTTGAGCCCAAGTCCAGCTGCAGTTGTTTCTAGCAGCTGGGTTTTGTCTTGCATCTGTTGATGGTTGTGTGAGAGTAGTGCGATGTCATCCGCAAAGTCCAGGTCTTCGAGGTGCTCCGTTAGACTCCACTGGATGCCAGTCTTTTTATTGGTTGTGGTTTGCCTCATGATCCAGTCGATGCATAGGAGGAAGAGGAAGGGGGAAAGTAGGCAGCCCTGTTTCACGCCGGTGAGCACTTTGAAGTGTTCTTGTGCACATCCGTTATGTAACACTTGGCATTTCATGTCCTGATACATGTTCTTGATTATGCTGATGTATTTTTTAGGGATTCCATAGTGTGCCATGAGTTTCCAAAGCAGCTCGCGGTCTACACTATCGAATGCCTTTTCAAAATCTATGAAATTGACATAGACAGGTGAGTGCCATTCTATGGATTGCTCGATGATGATCCTGAGGGTGGCAATTTGGTCACTGCACGATCTACCGTTCCTGAAACCGGCTTGGTTTTCTCTCAGTTCATCATCGACCCCTTTTCGCAGTCTGTCCAAGATAATGCGGTTTAACACTTTGCCTGGTGTTGAGAGCAACATAATCCCACGATAGTTGTTGCAGTTCTTAAGGTCTCCTTTCTTGGGTATAATAGCAATGAGCCAGTCCTTCCAGTCTGTTGGTACATTTCCTTCTTTCTCCCAGATCCTTTTGATCAGCTGGTGTAGCATGGTGGCTGAGGTTTCAACGTCTGCCTTTAAAGCTTCTGCTGGAATGTCATCTGGCCCTGCTGCCTTGTCACGTCGCAATGCATTGATGGCCTTTTTCACCTCATATCTTGTTGGGGGGGGCACAGTTGATCTCCAGCATGTGTGCAGCTGGCGGAATCTCCACCTCTTGGACAGGGGGCTCTCTGTTGAGGAGCTCCCTAAAGTGCTCAGTCCACCTTTGGTGTTGTTCTTCCTTGGTGGTGAGCAGTCGTCCTTGTTTGTCACGGATTTGTGTGTTTGTCTGTCTAAACCTCCCGGTTAGTTTCTTGGTGGTCAGGTAGAGTTCCTTGAGGTTATTCTTTCCCGCTGCTTCCTCTGCTTCTTGCGCCAAGTCTTCTATGTATTTCTGTTTGTCGCGTTTGATGCTTTTCTTCACCTCCTTGTTTGCTACTTCGTAGTCTCTGTGAGCTGCTCCCTTTTTTGCTCGAGTTTTGCATTTGTTTATTGTTTCTTTTTTTGCCCTCCTCTCCTCTATTCTTTTCAGTGTTTCAGTGGATATCCAGGGTTTGTTGCTTGTTTTCTTTCTCCCTACCACTTCTAGGCATGTCTCATTCCATACGGTTTTCAGGTTGTTCCAGTGCTCTTCCACTGGTTTTTGAGCTTGTTCTTGCAGGGCTTGGAACCTGTTCTGTAGGGTGATTTGGTATAGTTCCGTTGTTCCTATGTCCTGGAAAAGCTGGATGTTGTACTTTGCTCTGTTGTCAGTGGGGCTGTTACAGCGATTCAGCTTAAGTTGGAGTTTTGCAGCCAGTAGGTGATGATCTGACCCCGCATCTGCCCCCCTCTTCACTCGTACATCCAGGAGGGAACGTCTGAACTTCCTGTTTATACATATATGATCTATTTGGTTTTCTGTGGTGTGGTCAGGTGATATCCATGTGGCTTTGTGAACAGGTTTGTGGGGGTAAACTGTCCCTCCTATGACCAGGTTGTAGTCCGCACAGGCGTTTGCTAATCTTTCACCATTTTCATTCATGCTGCCGATTCCATGCTTTCCCATAATCAGCTCGTATCCATTGTTGTTGTTCCCAACCTTTGCATTCATGTCGCCCATGAGGAGAAAGATGTCTTTTTCTCTCCTGGCCTGGAGTAGCTGTTGTAGCTGGTTGTAGAAGTTGTCCTTTATTTCCTCATCTGTGGTGTTGGTGGGTACATAACATTGGATGACATGTAGGTTAATTCTTTTATGGGTGGTTTTTATAATCTTGCGGTGATGATTCTGGAATTGATGGGCTCCCAACTGATGAGGGCCCTCTGCGCTTCTTTGGAGAGCATGAGTGCCACTCCCTCCGTGTGTGGTGCTTTCTCATCCGGGTGTCCAGAGAAGATTATGGATTCACCACTGGTCAGTTTGACTTCTCCTGTCTGGAGCCATCTGGTTTCACACAAGCCGAGGATAGAGAGCTTGTATCTTTTCATCTCTTCTGCGATGACTGACGTCTTCCCCGCTGTGTACATGGTCCTGATATTCCAGGTTGCGATGTTGGTAGACCGCCTAGGGGATAGAAGGTTCTGATGCACCCTCTCCATGTGGTTTTCAGCATGCGTCTTCATAGTCTCTTCAGCTCGTATGCTTGAAGAGCTTCCATCTCCTAGGGTGCAGGGTTTCTTACTTTTCTTCAATGTTTCTGTAATCCAATTATCCACTTCACGGGGGATTGGCCCATGAGTTTTACCATTTAACCTGCTTCCCCCTCCCACGACGAGGACGTTAGGGTTGAATTTTGGGAGGATGTCTATTGATAGATAGACATGGACAATCATGAACATAGATATAGGGGTTTATTTCTTTTTATTTTATTTTCTAGTTTCTACAAGCAGTTTGTGCCTCCGGCGGGAAGTTTTGATTTTGTTTCTTAGGGGTGTGTTGAAAGATGACACTCACAATTTTCGTTTATTGTTTTGGCGGTTTTTTCTTTGTTTTTGTTTCTTTTCTCTATTTTTTCTTAGGACCTGACGGGCTGGGAGAGATCTCTCACCGGTCAGGGTAGGATGATGGTGGGTGACACAGCAGGACTGGTAGGAAATGTCTATATAATGGACTGGGAACAGGGTGGATGGACTAGAGCTGGTTCATAATTTTGTTCTCCATTCATTAGGAGTCCAGATGTAGAATCTGGGAGGTTGTGTCGCGATTTGTGGTGAGTGTTGGGAAAACATGGTTCTCTGTACATAGATAAGCTCTGTAGATTTTGGTCGCCATTGGCCAAATAGTTTTTGTGTAAGGTGTGGACATGTGCAATTGATAATTGGCTTGTGGGGGACTCTGAAGGCTTGTTAGAGGCTGGCAGAGTGTGTGGAAGATGTGTGTTTAAGGCGACTGTGGTTTGTTGCCAGGCATATAGGATTTGTTGGTGACGGGGTCTCGTCGGTGCTGGCTGTCCGAACCGAGGAAACTGTCTGGAAACAGAGGTATGATTGTGTAATGATATTCCACACTCAAAGAGTGGTGGGGTATGTTGTGCTGAACTTAAGACATTTGGTCTAGTAATAGAGTACAGCACAAAGTAATGAGAGACATGTGATTTTAATTGAATACTAACAATATAGAAGCCATGAAATATATAGATAAATGATTTGGAAAAGAAAAGAAAGTTGTCAAACTCAGAACAGTAACTAGTGTCTGAGGGAGGAAACATGTGGAGTCTCAATCAATTGTTGTGATATAAGTAACCTGCGTTGTCCACCAAAGCGATATATACTCACTGCAGGATACGGATGGGAGATTGGTTTGTCAGCATTCATCAGAGTGTGGTACGAGGAAAACCAAGGACTCCATCGGTACTGTTGATCCAAGACACTGGCTAGTGTCTACCAAGCGATTCCATGGGGGACCAGAACACTGGAGAGGACAGTCCTCATCAACTGCTCCGCTGTCAACAAAAGGGCTCCAAGGCCTTATCAACTGTCCGGGTGTCATCGAACAAGGGGGTTGAGCCCCTATCGCCCCTATCAACTACCAAGCGGAGGGTGGAGAGAATCACAACCTTGTCCACTATTCCGATGGTCGACGGGGGTCGAGCCAACGACGACTGTAGGAGACAGCACAACCTCCTCAACACCTGTGACATCGCCAGATGGGAGGTCACATCACCCCACCTGAGATCGACACAACTGACATCCGAGGGAAGAGCTCCTGTTTCAACTGAACAGGTCATACAGCAGGGGGTCATGCCCCTATTGAGTGACAGCACGAGGCGACAAGGCCTCGACAGAAGAAGGGGAGTGATCGGAAGTCAAAAAGGTGGCTTTCTGATTCTACCTCCCTGTTTGAAGCCAAGAGTTGTTGGTGGCATTCAGAGTGAGATCAACAGTCTTGATCTGCACCGTCTGAGAAATGAGGAGGGGGTGGACAGGTCAATCCGGCAAACATTGACCCCCCTCTCCCTGCTCCAAGTCAGAATTTGACACCCCTAATGGAAACCAGTGGAAATTGATCCTGGTAAGCGATGTCTGATAAATATCAGAATGGGATAAAACGGGTGTCAAAAACTGCACACAGTGAATGAAATTACACTGAAAATAAAAAAATTTGAGTGGTATAATTATAGGTAGGAAAAGTATGTAGAAAAAGTATGTTTTTTTTCGATTTTTAGGATAAGAGTGTGGGTTTGCAGTATGTATTTTTTATCCAAGTGTGATTTAAAATGTTTTATTTTTATCCAGGTAGTGGAAAGCAGTAAGCAGAAGACGTGATCTAAATTTAGCATAAATACTGGCTAATTGGTGATAGTTTATCTCTATCAGAGTGTGGATTGTCGTATATTATGATAAATATAGCTCACAAAACTCTATAAGATGTGAAATATGAATGCATTAGACTTGCAGTCTTAAATAGTCAAAACGGTAGGTATATCTTGAGGTCATACTGACTGATTCACTTTGCTAAAAAGACAGGCTGGGACAAAGCCCACTAGCTGGCTAAGATTAGAATTTCTATAGGGGCTTTGTTGACCAAGCAGAGTAGAACAATAGTGGGACTTCAGTTGCCCTGGAGGGTAGGAGTTTCTATTTACATTTAGAGTGAGTGGGCAGATAATTCTATTATACAACAGGAAACCTGAGTATTAGCTGCCAGGCCGAGGAAGCTTAGGACAATGGGTCACCTGACTGTTATCTAGCTGAGGCTTGTGACACAGACAGACAGCTGGGAAGAGGAGGTTTTAAGGATCTCAACTTAGATCTATTTTAACTGGTTTAATATACTTACATTAGTGTGAAACAAACTGCAAATATTACTGTTGGATTGTACAAAGGCTGCTGAACGGGATGATATGAAACATGTTGTATATAGGAGAAGAATCATTGAAGTTTACAATCAAGTCTTGGTTGAACCAAGTTGGGCATATGTTAAATGATAACTAAGTATAACTGTTAGTAGAGATTAACTTAAGCTAAAAGGAATGATTAAAATGCTATAAAACTAGGCTTGATGAGACAAACAGTGATTCTCATCTGGAATCAAATGCTTTTGAGACAAAACTAAAATGTATGTGTTTAGGGAATTAAGCAGAATTCAACCATGAATATCTTGAGGCTTAATACCAAAAGTATTAAGCCTATTTTTGACTAATGATATTACTTTGATTTGAAACAATGAAAAACGGAGCAGTTGGGCTAAGTCCAACCTCCTTTGAGATTTGAACTGTGAAGGCTGGTGATTGGATGAGACCATATGTGTGATGTCACTGATGACCTCACGCTGAGAGGTTTCAACTCATTGATAAAAAGGGGGGTGTGGAAAACACACGACACACAGAACAGACACCACCCCCCAACGGAAGAGGACGGCGAACGGGAGCAGACGAAGAAGAAGCTCTTTGAAACGAGAATACCACCCTTTGTCTCCTGGCAACAAAGAAATCAACAAATCAACGAGGCTCCACAACCGAAGCTCCATTGAAGATTATTATTCTTTTAACTGCTTTTGATTAGTCTGATATCAGTGGTCGGTGGCATAGTACCAAGTCAGCCAGAAGATCCTTAAGAACTTCTACTCATGTACAATAGAGAGCATCTTGACCGGCAACATCACCTCCTGGTTTGGGAATAGCACTGCAAAAGACCAAAGCAGACTACAAAGAGTGACACGTTCAGCCGAACGCACAATTGGAGGGGGGCTCCCCACTCTCCAGAACATTTACAACAAGCGTTGCAAGGGGAAGGCTAAGAGAATTATTAAGGACTCGAGCCACCCGAACAACTGCCTCTTTGAACTGCTGCCGTCAGGCAAGCGACACAGGAGTCTCAAGGCGAGCACAGAAAGACTCAGAAGTAGCTTCTATCCCCAGGCCATCAGGCTGCTAAACGAACAATGAATGAACACTACACAACAACAACCACCAAACACACATAGCACACACATCCACACGCACACACTCACTTTAAACAAACACACTGTAGCACCCACTACACACACTTTATAGCACACACCCACTTTAAACAAACACACTGTAGCACCCACTCCCCACACTTTATATTTATGGATGAAGGATTGCACTACAACTCGTACACCTTACTGTAAATTGTACCTAAAATTATACCTCATCCCACTTCTGCTTTGCACTAGATAGTACTGTACATTAGTACACTGCATAGTATTGTGTATTGTATATTATATGGTAACTCAGAACATTGTACATATGTCTATACCGAACAACTGTGACCTCATTCTTCTTCTAAATTCATGCTATATTATGTTATTATGTTATTTGATACTATCTTGTCTAGCACAGTCTCTGGAGCGTAACAGTAAGAAGCATTTTGTATGAAAGTATTCTGTACTTCTGTATGACAACTATTAAAGAACTTGAGAACTTGAACTAGTACCGAGTACACTAATATCATTGCACATTCTTTAACTGAACCAGACGATTCTTGTTCACTTTTGGACCTTGAATAAACCAGATCTGGGAAATAACCAAACTCTCCTTTTGATTCCTGTTCCTCCGCCATGCAACAACAGTGCTTTTAGTAACAGACTTAGGGCTATAGAACACAACGCAGAATAGAGTAGATATATGATCAGGAAAACCATCTAGTCTGATTACGATACGTGCGCGCGCGCGCGCGTGTGTGTGTGTGTGTGTGTGTGTGTGTGTGTGTGTGTGTGTGTGTGTGTGTGTGTGTGTGTGTGTGTGTGTGTGTGTGTGTGTGTGTTGGAAGGGCTCAGCTTCCGTGTTTTCATTATTTCATGGATTCTTCTGACTGGAGCACGGCCCGATTACTTTGCATTAGCTTTGTGGCTAACTTGCCAAAGCTGTGGGCATCCAGTATGGAGAACAGTATGGATTGTGCTGAGATAGGACTCTACTGATTGACAACATTATTGGTTAGAAAACAGGGCTTAGGGAAAATGTGTGTTTTTTTAATGTGTGTACCGCAATAATTCAGCGTGATAATCCAAAATGGACGTCCGCTGCCAACGTGTGAGTCAAAATGCAATCAGTGCTCATCTGGGATAGCGCTGGCTCCAGAATTTCCTTGGCTACAACGGTCGTCAATCATTTTTGCCGTCAGCGGTGACTGGTCAGTTCAGGACCCGGCCAAACCGGACGTGGTCACTCGTCCAAACCGGACGTGGTCACTCGTCCAAACGGCACGCAATAGGTTGAGTGTGCTGACTTTCCAACAATGTATTGGTTGATCGGTAAGAAAATACAGCACTAAGTCGACAGATGAGAGCAAAGTGCCGCGAAGTGTGCATGCAGGCCCCCGAACATTAACAGGAAGTATAAAAGTAAATGATTTACACTAAGCTGTCCTCTATATTGCAAAGGACTGGTGTCACCAAAATACATGTATGCTAATTCCATGAACCAACCACAAAATCCTACTATTCACTGTTATTATATCATAATAAAGACATCTTCCACAGTCCATGACAGCAAGGCTATTGTCGACATCGTCATCTAAACAAAACGCGCCATTGTTGAACAAGCCAAAGCCTGGAACGGGGCCACCCAGGGGGAGATATGGTAATGCAAATTTTGGAATGCAGCCGCTTAGCTAAGACAGCTAAGACAGCTAAGACAGCTAAGCCACTCTGTTGTCTCAGTACCCGGGCCTGGTGCCACCATAATGGGAATTAGAGAGGGATTCTAAACCCAAATCTGAGGCGAGGCAGAGGGGAGGGCGAGGGATGTTATGGGTGAGGGCAAGAGGTTTGTAGGGAGGGAGAGAGGAGTTGTGTGTGTTTTCGGCATGCATGTGTGTGGGTGTGCATGTAAATCTGTGTGTGGTAATTTTATTGTTTTTAAGCAGGCGTGTATCTAAGCATGTGTGTACCGGTATGCGTGTGTTCACCCTCACATGCACGTGTGTGTGCATTCAAACGTACACGTGTGCAGGCGTGTATTTAAGCACCCCCATGCATTTTCACCTTCCCACATGCATGTGTGAGCGCAGGTAAGAAGAAGAATATTATTCTATTGTCAATGTACACAAGGCCATTTAAATTAGTCTTTTCCCTCCTAGTTACACATACATACAGTGATCACATCCCTCCTAGTTACACATACACACAGTCCTCATATCCCTCCTAGTTACACACACACACACACATTCCTCATATCCCTCCTAGTTACACATACACACAGTCCTTATATCCCTCCTAGTTACACACACACAGTCCTCATATGCCTCCTAATTACACACACACACAGTCCTCATATCCCTCCTAGTTACACACACACACACAGTCCTCATATCCCCCCTAGTTACACACACACAGTCCTCATATCCCTCCTAGTTACACACACACAGTCCTCATATCCCCCCTAGTTACACACACACACGGCACAGGGCACGCACGATGGTGGCCACTGTAGATTTAATACCACCCTTCAGTCACCAACTCACAGCTGGAATACACCCTCCTGTCAGAGACGGGGATCAAACCAGCAACCTTTTGGTTTACTGGCCGGCCTCTTTACCTCTAGGCCATCCCGCCTCCCTATACCACGCTGTGAGTACGTTTGTGTGTTTGTTCACCTCTGTGTATTTGTTTGTGGGCGTCTCCCTCCATCTCTCTGTCAGTCTCTAGTTCTCGCTCTAAGTGTGACTAATGTATTGCATGTGCGGTTATGTATGCATGCACACGCACATGTGTGTGTGTGTGCGCGCGCGTGTGGGTAAATGTAAATGTGTGTGTGTGTGTGCTGGAAGGGCTCAGCTTCCGTGTGGCACTGAGTGATCCAGGATGGTGCCAGACAGACAGTAGTCCTGTCCAGAAGGTACAGGCTGTTCTGTTGTTCTGTCAGTTCTGTCAGTTGTTCTGTCAGTGTGCCCGTGCATCCTGATCTGCTGTAAACAAAAACAAAAACACGTCCACTATGTCCTTTCTCTACAACTGTGTTGCCTGCATTTATGTAACATGCACACCACACCGTGTTGATGCCAATAGATTGATAGCCAATTAAAATAAATAAATGAATAAACCAACTGGCGTAAATTATGATGATTGGCTTCGAAGCAGGATTGAGAGGCTTAAATGGCTGCTTTTGAATGTGTGAAGACCAAATTAGCATATGGGTAGTTTTGGCAATACACACATTTTGCTGATTACATTTCATAGAATAGTAGTGGATAGTTGTGACAGAGCTACACAGAAGTTTGTTACAGTAGCTGTTTACAGGGAGCGTCCACATGTTTAGGAATCATATCACGAACACAGAGTCATTTAATTGAACACAAAAAACACTTGCATCAGTGTTTTAGTATTTTAGACAATGGACCCAGACAAATGTTTTACATATTATGTTAGTGATGTCAGTGGAATTCACCAGAGGCTGAAGCACATCATTAGACTATTCCGTACCCTCATAGACCTCCTTTAGCATGGCTAACAACATGCTAACAATTTCTACAATATCTCAAATGGAAAAACAACGGCACAAGGGCTTTACAGAAATAACTCCCAGTTGTGTCATGAATCCGATTATTACGAATGGGAACTATCCCTTTATGGCATGGTAACATTATGTCTGTATTCAGAGGTACATCGTAATGAATAGATAGGAAGTAAGCACCCTTTTCCCGAGGATTCGAGCATCTCACTACTCCGATGCTTGTTGCCATGGATACCGTCCTTGGCTTTACTGGGCTAAGCTGAGATGATGCACGGCTGTTTGGCAGTTATGGCAGTATAAAATTATGTTTGAGAATAAACAGAACGTTACACATGGGCAATCCTGTCATGATTCTATATATCTACTCATTATAGCTAGGCTATTTCTTCATGGCTAATTGATTACTGTCTTTACTATTCTTTAACTGTTTACTATTCTGTAAAAGTGTCAGGGAGTGTAGGCTTATCGCTACTTGATGACCAAATAAAGAGTAGCAACATATAGTCTGATGTCTGAGTGGAAGCAGGAAGTTGCTCAGAGAAAATGGCAGGCAGGCAGGCAGGCAGGCAGGCAGGCAGGCAGGCAGGCAGGCAGGCAGGCAGGCAGGCAGGCAGGCAGGCAGGCAGGCAGGACACACAAGCAATGGTACCAGTGCCTCTAGCCAGTGGCTTGTCACAAGAGACAAGACTGCAGGTCCGCCTCCTGCTCCGTGTTCCCCACAGCTGAGAGAGCCGGTGTGTGTGGCAATGTCCTTTCTACACAGTGCTCCATGTCTGTGGCTATATTATAAGGTCAAGGGTGCATCATGTTCCTTTTATCATTTTAATTGGTGGCGAATGAAGAAGGGATGAGAAATAATTCCTCCTGTGGGACGTGACATTTGGTTTTACCTCCTGCTGTATCCTATAGAATGTTATACATCCTGCTATATATCCTATATAATGTTATACATCCTGCTATATATCCTATAGAATGTTATACATCCTGCTATATATCCTATATAATGTTATACATCCTGCTATATATCCTATATAATGTTTTTTTATTTTTTTATTTTTTTATTATTGCAAAACAAAAATTATTAAAAGTCAGTACTCAACACACAATGCATAATGAAACTTTCAGTCAAGGTGGTTAAAATACATGCAAGTACAGAAACAAGATAAAACAAAAATAGTCTATAATAACATTTTAACCGTATACAGTGTATATCCCGCGAAATTACTATTATATAAATGTTAGTATAGAATATACCCCTAATACCTATTTTCTAAAACCCTACACACATATGCTCCAGCTCGAACCCCCCCCTCCCGGACCCCCTCTTGGATAGTACCTCCATTATCCCTCACTCCTAACCAGACACTACCACTATAAGCTAGCTTTTATTCTCTCCACCACTTCTACCCACATTGACATTTTGGATTCATTGAGACCCAGAATTCTTGCTGTAGATATTTCTTGATATATCACATATCAACCAAACTCTCCGGCACATTTTTTCCGGTTGAAACCAGCGTGATGCGATCAGTTTTTTAGCTACTGTGATACCCGATAAAACCAATCTCTTTAGCTGTGGATTCACTGCAAACTCAAAAACATCATTCAATAGTAATACCGAGGGGTGTACAGGTATATTCCAAGATACGAGTATTGATAATTGTTGGGACACATCTTTCCAGAATGCCTTAACTGGTGGGCAGTCCCAATACATGTGCATAAATGTTCCTTCGTCCCCATTTGTACATTGGGAGCATTTGGAGTCTTGTTTAAGCCCCATTTTGCACAGCCTTATAGGAGTCAAGTATGTCCTGTGAATATAGTTCAGATTGATTTGTTGATGATCCGGGTTCCTTGATGTAAGTCGGACATTTGCCCAGGCTCCTTGCCAATCAAAGTCATTTTCCAGGTCTGGTATATCCCTCCTCCAGACAGTGTCTAGTTGAAGGGTTTCATACGAGGACGTTAGTAATTGATAATAAAAACCTGATACAAAACCTCCCAATGTTTCTCTTTCATAGAAAAATTTGTGGTATCTGTGGTGTTCGATTGGTATGAGTAATGGAACACCGTGAGACCTCAGACATAGCTTTAACTGTATGTAAAAAAGCCATGTGGACTCGGTGAGGTTAAACTTTGTGCACATTTCGACATAACTGCAGAAGCCCTGGTTATTAAAAATATCCCCTAATGAGTGTATGCCTTGCTCTTCCCATATAGGGAATCTTATAGGGCGTTTTCCCATTAAGAGTGCATTGTTATTGAATATGGGAGTGTGATTATGCCATTTTTGAGGGTTAGGATATTTCTTTTGTGTTTCCCGCCATGTTCTGATTGCATGGGTAATTATGGGGCCAAATTCCCGCTCACAATGCTTGATTGAAAGTTTAGTGTGTGCTATGTCTTTCAGTCTCTGTGGGGCTACTATGTTTTCTTCTAATTCTCTCCAAGCTACCAAAACCTGGGGATCAAACCATATTTTCAATGGTCTTAATGTGAAAGCCTTAAAATATTGTAAAAAATCTGGAACTGCCATGCCACCGTCTGCTTTATTTCTCTGTGCGGTGGATCTTTTTATGCGAGGTGGTTTGTTATTCCAAATAAATTTGTATGTGGAGGATTGTAATCTTTTCCAGTAGCCCTCTGGAGGAGGTAACGGTAGCATTGAGCTGATGAAATTGATTCTTCCATTATATAGGATATATAGCAGGATGTATAACATTATCCTATATAATGTTATACATCCTGCTATATATCCTATATAATGTTATACATCATGTTATATATCCTATAGAATGTTATACACCATGCTATATATTCTATATAATGTTATACATCCTGCTATATATCCTATATAATGGTATACATCCTGCTATATATCCTATATCATGTTATACATCCTGCTATATATCCTATAGAATGGTATACATCCTGCTATATATCCTATAGAATGTTATAAATCATGCTATATATCCTATAGAATGTTATACATCCTGCTATATATCCTATAGAATGTTATACATCCTGCTATATATCCTATATAATGTTATACATCCTGCTATATATCCTATAGAATGTTATACCTCCTGCTATATATCCTATAGAATGTTATACATCCTGCTATATATCCTATAGAATGTTATATCCTATAGAATGTTATACATCCAGCAAATAATGGAGGGCAAAGTGGTAAATAAGCCAGTTAACGTGTAACCTTGTAATTTGTGTGTGTGTGTTTTAATACAATTCTGAACTCTTGACTTGACTGACAACTTGTTACTTGATATTACTGTAAATCATTTGACATCTATTGCTGACTGTTCATACATTTGTTACAATAAAGATGCAAATAATTGTTATCTCTTGTCCAATCAGACAGTTTTGTATGTAACGTTGTGTTTAATAACAATAACAGTGACGTCACATACTGGATTTACTACATCGCCCTCTGTAGAACACAAATGAGCAAGGGCGCACATAATAATAATATATTTAACACCCCCACTCGAACTTAGCTTATTGTGGTACAAAACAAAAATATATATATATTCTCCCTCTTTGGCCTGCAATACAAAATAAACAACAACAACAACAACAAAAAACATATTGGCACATCCATGCTTTTCTTTCACTCTAACTAAGTGCCAAACAAATACTGAGCAAACTTCTTTAGTTGTAGCTTAGTGGCTGGTTTTGACCCCCACCCAACCTCCTCCAATGTACACTGTATTTGCAAATCTGGTATGTCATAAATGTATAGATGTAGCAGTACTGACTATCTGTATGTCATGTATGTCATATATGTCCTGATGAATTGAAAATGGGGGACCCTGATGTAAACAAGACGAAAGTCTTTCTCTGGTCTGCAATGTACAGTGTTGTTTGTACAGTTGTACAGTGTCCCCCCTCCTACCCAACCCCCCCCCCCCCCCACTCATACCCCCCCCCCACTCCTAACCAACCCCCCCCCCCCCCCAGAAAGTGCAACTGTTGGTTGTCTTCTACTCTTCCATGAAATGAGAGAGCTTCTCTCACTTAGGTGTACAGTAGGTGTGACATTGGATTGGCAACCCCCCATTGGTGTGGCACTGGCAACACACCATTGAAATGCTAATTGTTGGGGGACCCTGATGTAAACAAGACAAAAGTATTTCTCAGGTCTGCAGTCTGCACCCCCTTAACAATTGTATGTATTGAGCTGGACTGTACTGTACCCATTCTGCAATCTGTTAAAATTTGATATTACATTTACATTTAGTCATCTACCTATTGAAGCGTTGAGAGAAAAAGACAGCCAAGATTGTACTTTAAACTATACTTTTATTTGCCTGTATTCTAAATTACATGCAATGCAAAGTAGAACTGTAATATGTACTTTCTCAGTCAGTGCTAAATGCAGTCCTCTTATGCAGCATCACTTTTCACATCAAAACAAAAGTAGAACTGTAATGTGGACTCAGTCAGTCACACTTATTTAACATGATCAAATAATTATTATAATATTTTTTACTTCACTTTGAAATATTATAGTGAAATATTTTGCAACGTTGTCGCATTTATCTTGTTGAAATCCTCCAACAGGCTCTTTTTTGTAAGTTGACTGGTTTGCACACCAATAATACAGTGCAATAATAGAATAGTAGAATAGATAGTAAAATTATGCAATAGAATGGCCAGAGTAAAATAGTGCTACAGTACAATCAACAGCGGGGTGTATTAGAAGGCTATGGTGAAGAGGTACGTTTTTAGCTTATTTCTGAAAATATTAAGAGATCTAGCTTCCCTAATGTCCATAGTGTGTTCCATAACTTTGGTGCATAGTTAGTTAGCAAAGGCTGCATCACTGATTTTCTTTAGACTGTGACTCGGAACCTTCAATAGTAGATGATCGCAATGTTTATACTTTGTATATAAGGAGGAGGACCTTGAAATCAATTCTAAATGTTACCGATGATTACTGATGTAAACAGGGGGATCCTGATGTAAACAAGATGAAAGTCTTTCTCTGGTTTGCATCCCCTTAACAATTGTATGTATAATTGTATGTATAACATCTGCCAAATTTTTTTATAGTTTTTGATTTGCAGCGGGATCCGGAAGCGCCACTGAACCGTGAGTCGAATCAGTGAATCGGTTCATTGCCGTGAGCGTGTATCGAATCGCTCACTCACTGAAATTATCCGTTGGGCACATCACTGACTGTTGCCTTTGACACACCTCTGATGTGGGAGATGAGGTCAAAGGACATGTCGTGACGCAGTTTGACAAGGGTGATAAATAGCTGATCTATGGGTGAGATTATGGTGCTCCTTGTCTTCTCTGTGTGCAAGAAAGAAAACAAGTGCTGAAGCACTGGCCAGGTAACACCTGTCATCATCTTGCATTTGGTGTCGTTGCTGTCCACAGATGAAGCGGTCAAGGAGCTTGACTCGACCTTGGTTCTCTGTTGGTCACCATCCTCCTTGGCTGCATCACTCTCCTTTTTTCACGCCGCTCATGGCGACTGATGTTTGTTGACGTAGATGGTGTAGACTGTGATGTTGAAGGGAATACAGGTACAGTATGTAGTCTGGGTGTGTTTGGTCATTGACCTTTGCTCCTGAATGAATGAAAACGTTATTAACAGATTGCAGAATGGGTACAATACAGTACAGCTCAATACACACTCTTGGATCAAATAACAAACTCAGCAAGGCCAACGGCTTCTCTGTTACAGTGGGTGACAATATTGTCACAAGGAAAGATGAAATTACCTACCTGGGTTCCATCCTAGAGGCAAATCTTTCCTGTGACAAAATGGCAACCAATGTAATAAAAAAAAGTCAACCAACGAACAAGATTCTTGTACCGGATCTCCTCTCTGGTAAACAAGAATACCCTGAAGACTCTGGCAGGAGCACTCATTCAAGGGTATTACGACTATGCTTGCACCTCATGGTACCAAAGCACCTCAAAAGCGCTAAAGACTAAATTACAAACATCACAAAACAAACTGGTCAGACTACTGCTTGACCTTACTCCTAGAACCCACCTCACCCCTGCCCACTTTGACTACCTAGGATGGCTTAGAGTAGACGACAGAGTACAGCAACTTGCAATGGGCCTGGTCTACAAGATACTGTACACTACACCACTAAGATACCCATGTACATGTCGAAATACTTCCCAAAGGTCAGTGAATACCACGACCACAACACCAGAGGGAGTTCCACAAATCATGTTCAACCCAGATTCGGCTCAAACAAGGGACTAAACACGTTTCGCAATTATTAAAATGATAATACTTTTATTAATATTAATTAGGCTACTGCTGGCCATTCATCAAGCGAGACATTGCTGATTGTTTATGTATTTTATAAGACAAGACTACAGCAGCCGTGTATCTTGGATGTAATGATTGATTGATTGATTGATTGATTGATTGAAAAAAATTAACAGATTGCAGAATGGGTACAATACAGTACAGCTCAATAAACACAATTGTTAAAGGGATGCAGACCAGAGAAAGACTTTCGTCTTGTTTACATCAGGGTCCCCCATTTTCAATTCATCATAACATGACATACAGTACTGCTACATCTATACATTTATGACATACCAGATTTACAAATACAGTACTGTTTGTGATACAAAAAGAGTCTAAAAAAGAGAGTATATGATAA
This sequence comes from Notolepis coatsorum, assembly GCF_963971535.1. Classification (NCBI taxonomy): domain Eukaryota; kingdom Metazoa; phylum Chordata; class Actinopteri; order Aulopiformes; family Paralepididae; genus Notolepis; species Notolepis coatsorum. The sequence goes on from NC_140165.1 coordinate 224,548,969, forward strand.
CGTTAGCACACTGTCGATGGCTCATTGATTTAACTGTAGCTACTGTACAGTAGCAAGCCAAGTTACTACGGGGGACCCTGATGTAAACAAGACGAAAGTCTTTCTCTGGTCTGCATCCCCTTAACAATTGTGTATATTGAGCTGTACTGTATTGTACCCATTCTGCAATCTGTTAAATAAAGTTTTCATTCATTCGTTCATTCACTTACCGATCTTTGTGCACCTTCTTAGTTCAAGTGTCGAACGAAGTTGGACGTTGCATGATTGCATCTCCAACTGTGATCCTCGAACCGCACGTTTTGCATACTGCGATTCGTTTTGTTTATCACCGCATAGTTTTTATAACGAAACGCAACAATCTTGGGTAGCATTTTACATTTCGCCGTTCGGAATGAGTGAACTCAGCTCTAACATTACTTCCTGACTATGCATCGCTCGTGCTATCGCGCAACGTGATTGGTTGTTTCAAAGTGCCCTACTGTAAAATATGCCATACTTTGTTTACTTGTTTATTGCACAATGTCGCTCTATTGGTTGGATTCTTATTATATAATGAAGTGTGGATTCGCGCAAAATGAATTAATATATATACATTTACATACAGATCGTTATACAGTATACTGTGTAGGACGTTGTAGCGTCCGTCTAATGACTTTGCGCCTCCTGGCGGCATAAAATAGAACAGCAGCCTGGGTTCCTAATTCATTTCCGACGTGATATAACCGTGCTCACGTCGCGGCAAAGCGCCCAGGAAAACTAAACGCTTCATCTGTATATATCCTATAGAATGTTATACCTCCTGCTATATAGAATGTTAGTCAAACAGTGCAACCAGGCCACCCCCCCCACACATGTGTTCACGTGTAAGCCCAAGAGTCTTTCAAAGTGTGCCACGTCAGACCTGATTCAACTCAATTCCAGCTGAATACACACACACACACACACACACACACACACACACACACACACACACACACACACACACACACACACACACACACACACACACACACACACACACACACACACACACACACACACACACACACACACACACTCACACACACACACACACACACACACACATCTGACTAGCAGCAGCATACACATCAAGTATCACTTATTAAACGTGTCCCTGCAGGGAAAGAAGGAGACAGCCTACCCAGTGTGTATCTCAGCGCAGGAGAGAATCCTTTCTAAATCACAACAAAGCACTCGCACCAGTGAGAGTCAGTATGTTGTGTGAAATCAATCCCACTCCAACAGGTCGCTTTGTCCTGCAACATTTTAGGTCTCAAGTTAAATGAACTAAAAGCGTCAACATATGTGGGGAAACTGGCCTTTTCGTAAACAAACAAGTTTAAACGGAGGCGAAGCCATTATTAACACTTTAATCGCCGAAAACGCTGGAACTCGTCTTTCCCCGCCATGCTCCATCTACCGAAGACGCCGTAACTCGTCTTTGGTATCAATATTTCAAAAATCTGTGATCGAAATCATATTTCTCCTCCGGGGACCTGAGATATACTGCTGATCTCCTCTCAACTCTCTAACGGTTCAAGAGCGCCATCTGGTGGCCGATCGGCAGATCGCCCAAACAGCAAACCGGAAACAGGAAACTGGTGCTCATCCAAATTCGGTCCGACCACTCGCTATAGCTCCCGGGACTCCATCTTGACACACTGGATAATCGATCGCTCACCCTAACTCAATAAACAACATGATTTGGACGTATATACTATTATACAACCTGGAAATGGATCCGGTATTTCTCCATCCCATAATAGAAAAAATTCTGTTCCACGCTCATCCCCCAACGGCGCGAGGAAGCCACGGTGAGTTTCAGCGTTATTTTCTAACGTGTTCCATATAAACTGCTCTGATCATATGACCCACACTAGGTGAATGATATAACGTTGCCCACGGAATTATAAACGACCCCCCGCCCATCCGGTCAACATCAGATGATACGTAGTAACTTCTAGAAGTACCTCCAGTTGACATTTTTTATCTGGCACCGATCGCTACCAAACTGTATTTGATCATCAATATAATGCATTTGGGGCTATAAATCAAGTTCTGAAGAAAGCTGCAGAAAACGATAAAAACATACTTATACTTTAGACCATATTTTAGTATGAATATGCGAATGAAAAAGTATAATGTTGCTACACCCTGAACAATAGATATAGGACATTGAATGGGCCATAATAATGTCAATTTAGCAATACAATTTAAAAAGTTATAGCCCTGCAAAGAAGGGGAACTTCTCCATAGACAAATAGAGATGGTGAGGGATGGTAAATTATGAATTTAACCATGGCGATCAATGTGTTAACGTATTTCTACCATGAATTTAACATATTATTGTCAGATTTAGATTATTTTACTGTTACAGCTTTTTAAAATGTACACACATTCTTGTATGTACACATAGATGATTGTTTTCCCCGGTTCCTCAACTGTAGTAGATTTGTACACAACAATATACAACGATCTATACAAACTATACAATACAAGGTAAAAAAAAACAGTGGATAAATGAAAAATAAAATAATAGTATATAGTGTAAGTAGCAGCAGTGTGTGTGTAATACATGTGCTTGTGTAGTGTGTAAGTCACTTGTGTGTACGCTCATGTGATCATTTAGAGTCTGTTAATCAGGGCCCTATTCCCCGTACCTGGTTCAACTAAGTCGATCAAAAGTCGCATCATCCAGATTCAATTAACCCGATGTTTGAATCCAGGATTTCCCTGTTCCTCGAAGGCTGATTCAGTCTCGTTAATTCGAACCAGACTTGATACTCAGGATAATTGCGCGCGGCCGCCTCACCTGAAAAGACAGCAGGTGTCGATCGCAGAAATCCTGATTTTCTAACGGCATTGATTGATTGATTGATTGAAAACTTTATTAACAGATTGCAGAATGGGTACAATACAGTACGGCTCAATAGCCTCGCCGACAAGTTAAATACATAATCTATAGGCAAATTTTAAGTTTCTTATTACCCCAATCAATCAGATTATATTTCTTTAAATGTGCCTGCTGGCAGTAGGCTTAATGGAATGAATAATCAAATGAGATCTTGCTAGCGAAAATAATTAGTTAAACTATTTCAGAATAAGTAGACAAAAACAAGCCCAAAGAGTATCTAATTGATACGGAATAATAGATACTAATTATATAAATACATGGTTCCCAAAGTTTTCAAGGCGCGATCCCCGAAATAACGTGTCAGAGAGGCTTGGAGGGAGGCTATACAGTTTCACTATTAATCAGGTTTAAATCTGTTTCGGACATCATCCATACATGCGTTGAATTGATTAACCTTTGGTTTATACCAGTGACACCAGTCATGTTCATCACCCTCTTGTTCATCATCAGATAATAACAGTGCTTGAACAGATAAATGCATTTTCTCAAATTCATCAAAACATCAAAGGCTTGCAATTGCTCATTCATTTTCTCAAGTCACGTCCACGTCATCAAATCAAACAGCGCATCTCCACAAACATTTTAATCCCAGTTACAATATCACAATAACTTGTGAGTGACAATTCAACAATCCACATATTCCGAATTTCCGATCCGTCGTAATTCATATCCACAATCCACGCATGAAGACGCTTCAATTTATGCTTGAATGAAACACAATCCGGGCGCAAATACATCCACAGCCGAGAATATGAAACGAATCAGAGCCAAACGCCCGATAGGTTTCATTCATTAAAAACATCCCGCAGGATTCACATTTGCAATGCTCCGCGTTATTAAAATAACCAGTAGTGTGTATATCGCACCTCTCAAGCGACGTATATATGACGTGCATTATTTAGGACAAAGTAAATTTATTATCAGCATTTTAGGTATATTATTTTACATTTCAAAAGCCCCCTCTAGAAAAACGAAGCAGAAAAACATAATTCAGAATGGTATAATGGGATTATTTCAGGAAGGGAGCTGCATTTCTTTGTGAGGGTGTGGCCATGCAGGTTATCGAGCTAACTGAACTAAACCCTGCCCTCGACCAGGTTCAAACTTTTTGATCTGTTGCCATAGGGATTTAGAAAATCGCACGTCGGGGAACCGAAAGGTCTAGTTTAAGTCAAGTTATCCTGAAAATTATATGGCTAACTCAGTTAGCCAGGTACGAGGAACAGGGCCCAGTAGTCTGTTTGCCGGTGGATGTGGACCGGAGATTGCAGTACCATCTGCAGTCTGTTTGTGGTTTGGGTGGCTGGGGTCTTCTACAGTATTTATTTTGTTTGGGGGTGGGGGGTAAAGGCTGTAATGCAAATACAGTACTGACCACTACGCCTTTCTGTCGTGTTGTGTTGTTTACATATCAACGCCAGGGGGCAAGTTGAAATGATGATGAAGAGGAACAGTGTAAATGCAAAAGTGGCTGACGACGGAAGCTGTGAAATCAAAAGAAAGAAAAGGATAACACAGTCACAGCATTGTCTCCATGGTTAAACAAAAGATGCCTGCTCATTATTTTAAGTTATTCTCGTTTCGCCATCGTCAGCACTGTTCTCACAAACTTTACGCTCTTTGTTACCTCAACACAAACTAATATTTTCCTTAAAAGTCCATTTGAAACTTTAAAGAATGTGTATGCGTTGAGAATACATATACAGTAGAGAGTACTACTCCACCGTGACAGCGGTGAATATGATTATTGAACATATATAATTTGTTATACTCCCGATAGCTAATGATGGCAGATGACAGCTCTATTCTTGTTCACTCAACACAGGATTTCATTCTGCACAATCTGGGTGCAGGTATAGGTTATTAGAATTAAAGATAGCAGGTGTTAGAATGTCAATGATTGGACAAAGCCTTTTGTCCTCATAACGTCTCTTTACCTAGCGCTTGTGACTTTTGCCATTTGTCACCAATGAAGAGAGAGCATGTGCGACTATGGCTATGTTCACACTGATTCAAGATTTCAAGATTCAAGAGGTTTATTTGTGACATACATACCAGGGCATACAGTGAAATGTGGGTGGCCATGCCCGCTTTGATTGTGCAATAATACTAAATAATAAAATAGACATAATAAACAGGTAATAAAATAGACATAAAATAGGCTTGATAAAATATACATGCTAAAGTCCTGATGCTAAGCTAGGCTAACGGTGCGCGTCTTCCTACTCCTACTGCATGCACAGAGAAGAAAAAGGTATGTATCTTAACACTCCAACATTTTGGGAACCCTGGAGTTAGACAAGAAGATGCATACCTTTTTCTTCTCTGTGCATGCAGTAGGAGTAGGAAGACGTTTGGAACTAGGCTAATGGAGGAACCTACTTCCAGTGACTGACGCTAAGCTAGGCTAACAGTGCGTGTCTTCCTACTCCTACTGCATGCACAGAAAAGAAAAAGGGTATGTATCTTCTTGTGTAACTCCAGGGTAGATGCCAAATAAGCTAATTTCCCAAAATGTTGGAGTTTTCCTTTAAGGGGATGCAGACCAGAGAAAGACTTTCGTCTTGTTTACATCAGGGTCCCCCATTTTAAATTCATCATAACATATAATACATGACATACAGATAGACAGTACTGCTACATCTAGATATTATGACATACGAGATCTACAAATACAGTACTGTTTGTGATACAAAAAGAGTCTAAAAAAGAGAGTATATAGATTTGAGGGGGAATAAACTGTACATTGGAGGAGGTTGGGTAGGTGGGGCGGGGTAACTGTACATTGGAGGGGGTTGGGTTAGGACATTTACAGGGGCCAGTTTCGAAATGCAGTCTCCCGTAGGTGCTCTTTGAGAGTGGTTTTGAAAGTGGGTAGTGATTCACATTCCTTTATACAACGGCATGCAAATTTCTCGATTCTGATTGGCCATTCACACGTCTTTATTGGTAACAATCCACGGTCCTGGGCTCAGGACCCGCCCACAACCAAATCACATAACCCTCCCCGGCTCACTCCGGGAGAAAACAGGATCGCGGAGAACAAATGGTTATGTTGAAAGCACCATAACGACTAAATATGAAGCGATTCTGTCAAGGGGAATGTGTTAGTATTTTAAACAATGTTGGATGATGTAATTGATGGGTCTTGACTCAATCTAGAACAAAAGAAAAATCGCGGATTGATTGATAGATTAATTGATTGATTTAAATTTCTTCCTTCCTACTTTCCGACTGCAGCGTTCTCTCTCACACTGTCCGACGCTGGCGTACCCACAAACACACACATACACACACACACACACACACACACACACACACACACACACACACACATACACACACACACACACACACGCACACACACACTGTGACACACACACACACACACACACACGCACACACACACACACACACTCCTGTCTGCAACAGCGGGGGAGTCAGACTGAGAGAGAAGCAGCGCTGTTTTAAGTGAGCATGGTCTATTGAATTGATTGATTGGTTGATTGCTAATTTTATTACTGTACCCCTGGTTTCCAACTGGTTAAGTTTAGGCTAAAAGAAATAAATAAAAAAATAGGGCGAAGAAAACGTTTTTTTCCTATAGGGCAAAGAAAACGTTTTAATAAATTTTCAATCAATCATTCCAATAATACACAGTTGGATGTGTTAGTTGGTTGGATGCACTTCAAGCTGCTTCCACATGAGGCAACTTCTCTCAATCATTCCAATAATACACAGTTGGATGTGTTAGTTTGGTTGGATGCACTTCAAGCTGCTTCCACATGGAGTTGTGGGAACTACTTTTTCTGGCGGATGGTTTTTTCAATAAATCTTCGATTAATGTGTGTTTATTGTATAGAAATAAGGTTGGATGAATCTGGCAGTTGTATAAAAGCTTTACACCACGTGCAGTCGTGGTTTGTGACCAATAAACCATGCCTAGGGGGGTCTAACGACCCTCGGCTGCGCCTCGGGCCTAACAACCACCCCTAGGCATGGTTTATTGGTCACAAACCACTCCTGCGTGTGATGTAATGCTTAATTACAGCTGTGGGTAGGGCGTTCCACATTGATGTGGCATAATTGCAAAACGTGTTTAGTCCCTTGTTTGAGCCAAATCTGTGTTTAACATGATTTGTGGAGCTCCCTCTGGTGTTGTGGTCGTGGTATTCACTGACCTTTGGGAAGTATTTTGACATGTACATGGGTACCTTAGTCGTGTAGTGTATCTTGTAGACCAGGCCCATTGCAAGTTGCTGTACTCTGTCGTCTACTCTAAGCCATCCTAGGTTGTCAAAGTGGGCAGGGGTGAGGTGGGTTCTAGGAGTAAGGTCAAGCAGTAGTCTGACCAGTTTGTTTTGTGATGTTTTTAATTAAATTTTTTGTGCCTTTGAGGTGCTTTGGTACCATGAGGTGCAAGCATAGTCGTAGTACCCTTGAATGAGTGCTCCTGCCAGAGTCTTCAGGGTATTCTTGTTTACCAGAGAGGAGATCCGGTACAAGAATCTAGTTCGTTGGTTGACTTTTTTTATTACATTGGATGCCATTTTGTCACAGGAAAGATTTGCCTCTAGGATGGAACCTAGGTATGTAATTGCATCTTTCCTTGTGACAATATTGTCACCCACTGTAACTGAGAAGCCGTCAGTCTTGCTGAGTTTGTTATTTGAACCGAAGAGAATGGACTCTGTTTTACCCAGGTGTAATGATAGTTTGTTATCAGCGAGCCATCACTCTATATCCTTATGCTATATCTAAACTATACTATACAAGAACCTCATCAGTTCTTTCCTTAAAGTGACCTTTATTTCCTCTTTCCTTTAAAGTGTCCTTTCTATTTTGTTTAAAGTGACCATTTGTGTGTGAGCGAATGCAGCATGTGTATTGTGTGTGTGTATGTGTGTGCTCATGTGTACTTGTGTGTGGAGAGTTCAGTGTTCAATGTTCTCATGTCCTGGGGAAGAAGCTGAGCCGTAGTCTCTCTGTTCTTGTTGCGGGTGTGCGTAGTCGCTTGCCTAACCACAGCAGCTTGAACAGGCTGTTGTTGGGGTGGTGGGGGTCTTTCAGTATTCTGCAGGCTCTGGATTTGCACCTCCTGTTATATAAGTCCTGCAGGGGTGGTAATGCAATACCCGTAGTACGCTCTGTTGAGCGCACCACTCTCTGTAGGGCCTTCCTGTCCTGGGCCGTGCTGTTTCCAAACCAGGCAGTGATGATTCCAGTCAGAATGCTCACTACAGCCCCGGAATAGAAGCAGTCGAGTATTTTCCCCCGATACTCTGAACTTCCTTAACTGTCTCAGGTGATAGAGGTGCTGTTTCACCTTTTTTACCACAGAGTCTATGTGTGTTGTCCATGTCAGGTCCTCTGTGATGTGGACTCCCAGGTACTTAAATCTGCTCATCCTGTCCACGATAGCCCCATTTATCCACAGCGGTGTGTGTGTCCCCTGCTGTATTTTCCTAAAATCCACAATCAGCTCCTTGATTTGACCAATGTTCAGGAGTAGGCTGTTATCCCGGCACCAGCGTGCCAGTACATCAACCTCCTCCCGGTAGGCCTTCTCATCGTTGTTAGAGATCAGCCCCACCATGTCGTCAGCAAACTTCACTATGGAGTTGGAGCTGAACCTTGCCACACTGTCATGTATGTACAGTGAATACAGCAGGGGTCTGAGAACACAGCCCTGGGGGGACCCGATACTCAGGGTGATTGTGTTGGAGGTATGACCCCCCACCCTCACTGCCTGGGGCCTGTCACTCAGAAAGTCCAGGATCCAGGCGCTCAGGGCGGAGCTCAGACCCAGATCGATCAGCTTGTCAACCAGTCTGATGGGGACTATGGTGTTGAAAGCTGAACTATAATCAATGAACAGCAATCTCACATAGCCCCCCTTCTGACTGTGAAGGTGACAAGGTTCTGCAAGCCTGTACAGAAGTATCACCCCGAATACTTATAAGGTAAACACCACCTGGGCGGCTAGGTGGTGCAGTGGGCAAGGCACTCACCACCAACGCTGGAGATGCTGGGTTCGAGCCCAGCTCTCCACATTGTTTTCAGTTTGGCTGGTCGTCCGTACAAATACAATTGGCAGTATTAGAGGGTGGGAAAACTGATGGGTGGGGATCGGATGTTGTGGACAGCGACTCCTACAGGTCGGTTGGTGCGCCTGCGCAGTAGAATCAAGAAGCGACGGGGGCGGCGTCCCTCCAAAGCGCAGACCCCTGACGCTGAAAGATCGCGCTGCGCAGGTGAAAAGATGCGACGGCTGCTACCTCGAGTATCGGAGGGGACTCGTGCTATGTATGGCTTCGTCCACATTGCAGCCGGCTTGTGGGAGGCAAGAAACAGCGTTCGAGACAGGGGAGGGTTGAATTGGACGATACGAAAATTGGGATGGGAGAAAAATTGAAAAATGGGAGAAAAAGTGGATAAAAAAAATAAGGTAAACACCTCACTGGCCCTCCACCTCCATCACAGCTGTCTTCCACGTTTCTATTCACAAATCAAATCAAAATCAAATCAGATTTATTTATAAGGCCCGACAACACACATTAACACTTTCAGTGCCACCAGGTGGCGCCAGAGTTAGCGCTTGAATGCCACCATCCACTTTAATGTTAACGTTAATATCGCCTAATCTATGTTTTAAATTATGGCTATGTGTCTAATCTGCCCGTTGCTTATCAAAGAATCCTTTTCCAATCAGTGCTGTCAAGGCAGATTGGTTTTTTATCGCTTAATTTCCGTTTGAGAGCATTTTGAAAAGCATCCGTTTTGAGGTAAAAAACAGCGCATTCTGGGCCATTCTGTGATAATCGTCTTTTACTGGAATATTCCAGAACGTTGATATTTGTCGGCCTATTTATGAATCGTTTTCAAATAAACGCTAGATGATCAATATTATACATACATGCACGCCCATTCGAGCCGCGCGCTGATAATAGCCGTGGTCATTTCCTCATGGATTTTTACAGTGAAACCGATAGAGGACATTTCACAAAACAGCTTATATCTTCATCAAAATGAGTCTGATTATCCTAACACTGATAACATAGATTCCTTACCTGACATCAGATGGTATCCAACTGGTATATTCCAATTTTTGATCACCATTCGAAAAAATCGATAAGTGTATAGATCTAACGTTATACAGTAGAATTCATGATCCGCGGCGCTCAGAGGATCCATAATGAACTGTGGTAACCCCGGCTGCATCAGTGGACTGGAAAATGTGGAGTACAGGATTTTTTTCCCCATCCATTTTCATTGAGTCCATTCCAAAATCCCTTATGTCATCTGGGAGACGATAGGGGGTGCTTTTTTCCACATCTGATTGCCGGCGGCTCTCGGGTAGACTAGGGTAGGCTCGCGTGATGCAATATGATTTCAGATCGCAAAAAATAAAAATAAAAAATCAGAAAAATCTCGTGAGTGGCTTTCAACGTAATATTAATAAATCCGAGAAAACTTGTGAGTGGCATAGAAAGTGTTAATGTCCCCATGGGCCGTACATGTCTTCTTTAAACAAGTCAAGAAGAAAACATAACAATAAGTCAAGAACAGAACAAGAACACCATAAGGTCCAACAAATTTAAAATAAATGCAAATAAATGAAAGAATGCAAGCACTCCCAAACATACCCCACGCGAAGGTAAGGAAAAACTCACTAAAACCTAACAATAGGGAAAAATGCTCCACAGGCAGTGTGGAGGAGAGAAACCTTAGAAGGGCCATTCAAGGGGGGATCTCCCTTCTTAGATGTCGGTGATAGTAGTGTTGCAGACTAACAGTTGGTAAGCATGCACTCAAGTGTGTAGTGAAACACAGATGAGTGCATGCAATAGCAACTGAACATTTTGAAAGATTAAAGATAGAGCTGATAGCGATAGCAACTGAACATTTTGAAAGATTGAAGATAGAGCTGATAGCGAATCTATTTGAGGCACAGGGGCGGTGCAAAGAGGGTCGCGTCCTCCCCGTCTTAATCACGGGACATTCAACACTCCGGTCATTGCTCAGGGACAGCCGGAGACAGGGAGATAGGGGGCGGCGCAGAGAGGGTCGCGACCTCCCCGACATAATCGCGGGACGTCCAGCACTCCAGTCACCATTTACGAGACCTCCGGAGACAGGAGGGCACGCAGAGAGGGTCGCATCCTCCCGCCCTTCATCACGGGACGTCCGACATTCCGGTCAGCACTCCAGGACAGCAACTCACAGGGGGACAGGGAGACGGGACAGGCGTTAGACAGCTCATGTGATTGTAGTGGGCAGACATAGCAATAGATACAAGTGGTAAGCATATATGTGAATAGAGTAGATATATGAAGTAAGCATATTATGTGAATAGAATAGAAGTACTTAACCCAGCAATGAAACCGCGTTGACACACCAGTTGACAGGACCACGGACATTCACAGAGTGACTCGTGCCACAGAATTGTGATGAAAATCACATGACTGTTCAGACTGAGGTCGCATTGCAAACAATCAGACCTGTTTCTGATTTACATTAAGACCACATATGAAAAAGGCCCAAATCTGTAGGGCCCAAGAAGGCCCTACAGAGAGTGGTGCGCTCAGCCGAGCGTACCACGGGTATTGCACTACCCCCCCTGCAGGTTCTATACAACAAGAGGTGCAAATCCAGAGCCTGCAGGATAATGAAAGACCCTCACCACCCCAATAAGGTCAGGCAGACGCCTGCGAACCCCAGCTACTAGGACAGAGCGGCTTAGGCTCAGCTTCTTCCCCCAGGCCATCAGAGCCATGAACAATGAACATTGAGTGCTCAGAACATTGAACTATCCACACACAAGCACACATGAACACACACATGACACGCACACTGTGCACGCTCACACACGAGCAGCCACTTAACACTTTAACATGAGCGGGCACACACTCATGTCGCACACACGCACACTTATGGCCAAAGGAAAGGACACTTTAAATTAGAATAACAGGAACAGTGTATTGCACTACCAAAGCTAACTAGCATGTCCCATATGCTCTGTAAATAACTATGTACAGATACCGAGATGTCACTCCATGTTACCTGTTACCTGTTTACTGCACAATGTTGTTTTTTCATTTTGATTCTATTATATGTACCACTGTATTGCACATCGTTGTGGGCAAGACCACCCGCATTTCATTGTATACCTGTATGCCGTGACAATTAAAACTCTTGACTTGACTTGACTTGACTTGAATCATAATTGAAAAGATCACAATGAGGATTCAGGCCTCTTTTGGCTGCAGTGTGAACGTAGCCTAGAAAGAAAGCGCCTGGCTACTTTTTCCAGAGGGCTCGGCCTAGTTTAATGCAGCCGCTCCAGACGCTTAGGGGAAAACCTCTGACCTGAGAGGTGCTGCTGTCGTCACCGGCACTTCCCAGCGCTGCCGGCACTTTCCTGCCACACATGAAATGCTATGTCAACACAAGCCCTAATTATACTACCGCCTTGACCACGGAATGTGGGCAGTTTTCAACTCTTTTAATGTCAAGTGCCATTCAAGAGTTGGCTTATAACTATATATCAGTACCAGTGGAGGCTGCTGACCAAATTTTTAGGTGAAGCACAAATTATTATATTATATTATATATTAAATAATATTTTTAAAACATCCCCCACTGTGTGTCAGTGGTCAGTAGACACAGATGAAAACATATTAACATTAGGTGACAGCGGACCTGACCAGATGAAAACATATTAGGTGACAGCGCACCTGACCAGATGAAATCATATTAGGTGACAGCGCACCTGATCAGATCAAAACATTTTAGGTGACAGCGCACCTGACCAGATCAAAACATATTAGGTGAAGGTGACAAGGAAGCCACAGACTCATACCCCCCCGACACTCAACTAACCGCCTCGGACAGTCCTTCATACCAGTGGCCATCAGGCTCCACAACAGTGGGCAGCGACTGCTGCCAGACATCGACCTAGAACTAATAGGAACCCAAGTAGGACAATAACACTACCTTATGCATACTGCACCTTATGTGGATACTGTGATACTGTGATACTGTGAATAATGAATAATGTATATTTCAGTTAGTTAGATAGTAAATTATATTGACCTATTTGTTTACACTGCTTGTGTTGTTTTCACTACCTGTACCCCCCCCCCCTTCCCCCATGCTGCTATGATGCCTGAATTTCCCCAAGGGGATCAATAAAGGAATATCTTATCTTATCTTAAAAGGAAAGATGAAATTACCTACCTGGGTTCCATCCTATAGAGGCAAATCTTTCCTGTGACAAAATGGGATCCAATGTAATAAAACTAAGTCAACCAACGAACTAGATTCCTGTACCGGATCTCCTCTCTGGTAAACAAGAATACCTTGAAGACTCTAACAGGAGCACTCATTCAAGGGTACTACGACTATGCTTGCACCTCATGGTACCAAAGCACCTCAAAGGCACTAAAAACAAGATTACAAACATCACAAAACAAACTGGTCAGACTACTGCTTGACCTTACTCCTAAAACCCACCTCACCCCTGTCCACTTTGACAACCTAGGATGGCTTAGAGTAGACGACAGAGTACAGCAACTTGCAATGGGCCTGGTCTACAAGATACACTATACCACTAAGATGTGCATGTCGAAATACTTCCCAAAGGTCAGTGAATACCACGACCACAACACCAGAGGGAGTTCCACAAATCATGTTCAACCCAGATAAAATAATAAAAAAAAAAAAAAAAAAACGTTTTTTTTTAATAAAAGAAAATAGTCATAACTTAGAAATTAGATTGCATAGGTCTATGAATCGATATCGCGATTCTGTTTCGATTAATTGCCCAGCCCTACAGTGTGTACAGTAAGTTAGCTTGGTGATTATCATTGTGATGTAGGCTAAGCTGCCTAGCTACTGTTAGCATACAAGCACTGTAGCCTACTTACTTTTTCATCCACAACGTTTTTTCTGATCCAGATGCATAAATCCACTTCTTCATGTTGCTCAGTTGCTGGTTTATACTTCGGTCCTAATGTTGGCGCAAAGTTTAATTTAGCCTGACTTGTTATAGCTGTACAGCTTACTAACTACTAAACAACAACTTTCTCATAGTCTCAACTTTCACATAGTCAAAATGGGTCCAGCTGCATGTGAGGAGGATAGGTTTAGCTCGGGCCAATCTCAAGTTTCTCAAGTTTCTTTATTAGTTGTCATACAGAAGTACAGAATACTTTTATACAAAATGCTTCTTTATGTTACATTTTGTATAAAAGTATTCTGTACTTCTGTATGACAACTAATAAAGAAACTTGAGAAACTTGAGATTGGCCCGAGCTAAACCTATCCTCCTCACATGCAGCTGGACCCATTTTGACTTTGCAATGCAGAAATCTCTGATTGGATTTGCAAGGCTGCCAATCATATTCAACCTCCGTGTATTGGATGTCAAGGGCTGTCAATCAATCAATCCTCCATTCAATGGCAAGAGTTTAACTGCACAGACCGTTCTTAGATGAAGTTAATAGCCTATTTTGATTCGCTGTTATTTATTATTTATTTAACAATGGGTCACACCTGTGAAGTTTTCTTCACGAATAATTACTGCAGGCAATACTGCAGTGCAGGCCTGCTCAGAGCTGTCAATTTTGGCCATGTTTGAAGAAAAAAAAATCACTGGCATTTTTTTTTACAGAGAAAAACATTTATAATAAAAAAATATATAATAATAATTAAAAAAAAAATATATATATAGTTTTTTTTTTTTTTTTTTTTTTTTTTATATATGTATATGTAAATTAATAATAATTATGAATTATGAGTGAATTTGTGTTTCACGTGTTGTCATAGAGAAACCTCCACTGATCAGTACACTTTTTAATTTTTTTTATTTCACATCTATTAGTTTTATAATTTGTTTTGAAAATGACTTTATTTCATTGAGAATTAATGTGAAATTGAGAATGATCTTGATTGATCAGAACTCAGATTAATTAGTGTATATAATAATGATAATAATAATAACAATAATAATAACAATAATAATAACAATAATAATACTAGTAAACAACATTTGTATAGCACTTTTCTAGAACTCAAAGTCGATTTACACTAAGGGGTGATTGTGAGACAAACACCAGACAAGTGTAACACAAACACACAGGGATGGAGGGGGAGGAGGAGAAGAAGGCAATGGAGAAGAGATGGTCTTGAGGCAGGATTGGAAAACCGAGAGAGTCTCTATGTCTTGGGGAGGGAGTTCCAAAGCCTGGGAGCTGTACTGGAGAAAGGCTCTGTCCCCAAAACTGTGATGGTTGGACCTGGGGGAGGAGAGAACACAGGCTGAGGTGGATCTGAGGGACTGAGAGGGTTGTTAGTGGAGATGAAGTCGGTGACATATCGGGAGGGCGGTCAGTTGGTGAAGAGCTTATAGGTGAAGACCAGGATTTTGAAATGTATTTGGTGGGACTGATGCTGCAGATGAGTGAGTTGCAGTAAACAAGACGGGAGGAGATGATGACATGGATTCAGCTTCAGGGTGTGTGAGAGAGAGAGAGAGAGAGAGAGGGGTGTGTGAGAGAGAGAGAGAGAGAGAGAGAGAGAGAGAGAGAGAGAGAGAGAGAGAGAGAGAGAGAGAGAGAGAGAGAGAGAGAGAGAGAGAGAGAGAGAGAGAGAGAGAGAGAGAGAGGGCCTCGTCTTTGCAATATTGTAAAGGTGGTAGAGGGAGGATTTGACAATCTGGCGGATATGGAGGTCAAGGGAGAGAGTGTGGACGAGTATCACACCAGGGTGGTGCAATCAGTGATGTGAGTGTGGGGTCGTTGATTCTGCTGAGGGTCGACCTGGAGCCGACGAGGAGGAGTTCAGTTTGATCACTGTTGAGTTTGAGGATATTTAGCTGCATCCAGACTTTTATTGGGTATGATGTTGACTACATCAAGAGATGATGATTCTGTATTCCACACCCATGCCACTTCTTCACTGGGAGAGTGTAACACACGCACAGAGGTTCACACTAGTGGTCTGCAAGGGCCTTGAAATAAAGCCTGAGCCCTGCCCGAGCCCGTGAACTTCAGGCCCTGCCCGAAAATAAGCCCGACTGTAAATGATATTTTAAGCCCTAGCCCGCATGAAAACCTGAAAAAAATTATTATTATTATTATTATTAAAATATATATATTTTTAATTTTTTTTAAATATTCGAAACACGGTTTTATATGAACGTAATAAATAAACAAAACTAAGAAGCATTTACATAGCCTGTTTTGCAATGCCGTCTCTCCCAGTGCTCGCTTATGTAGACTGACTCACACATCAGCCTCTAAAACGTATTGAAGGCTATAGAATCTTCTTTGACACACACACACACACACACGACACACAATAGCCTACTCAGTCAAACAAACAAAAAGAAAACAGAAATCAGATTTCGAGCAGAGCAACAAAACAGGTAGCGAGTCGCGACCCAGCAAATAATAAACATATCACTCACCACGACGTCAGCAACGCATTGAACACCGTTAACAAAACCGGCTACATACATCCCAAGAACAAATTAAAACGTTCGCCAACTGGCTATATTCCAACACAACCAATCGAGTTGAACTTGTCCCCTGAGTTCCCTCTGCGCGCTGCAGTAATTACATCCAAATGTTTCTCTGGCGCAAAAGAGAAAGCGAATCTTAAAACGAAGGTTATCATATAACCCTAGTTATATGAAAAAAAATAAAAAATAAAAAAATAAAAAAACGCAATAATAAAAAAAAATAAAATAAAAAACGGCGGTGCCCGGGCCCGGCCGAGCCCGAATTATTTATTAAAAAAAAAGCCCTACCCAGCCCGAACCCGCCGGGCCGGACCCCGTCGGGCCTGGGCAAGGTTGCAGTGCACTAGTTCACACAACAGTATCTCCCCCAGACCCCCCCCCCCCCCCCCATCGACTGAAAAAGTGCCCAGAGCGACCAGTAGGAGTCGCTGTTGCAACGAGGACGACTGGTTAAGGACGACTGACCAAGCTGGAAGTACCGTTGCCGGGAATTGAACCCGGGCCTCTGCGGCGGTAGGCATCCGCTTAGACCTCTACACTAACCCAGCCACACTCCACATTCTATTTAAAGTATATTCAACTAACTGTGGACGGTCTTGTTTGAGGAGACGGCAGGGATTCAGCATGACCGATTACAAGCGTGACTCCACATATTGTCTTCATAAACCAATCTCCTTCTTAGTGGTTATAATCCCTTTAAGTAATGAATCCATTGTTTACAAGACTTTCGGAGGTATTGTGATAATAAAATCCCTTAAAAAGCAGAGGATCTATAACATCCTCTCTGTCTCCCTCTCTCTCTCTCTCTCTCTCTCTCTCTCTCTCTCTCTCTCTCTCTCTCTCTCTCTCTCTCTCTCATTCGCTGCACAGTCTCACTTTTTGATTATGTGTGATATTTTTTATACGATTAAGCAGCGGCTTCATCTATTCTTCATTAGCTCTTTTGTTACAGTTCAAGGTGAAGCCACTGAACAACATGCAGGGAGAGAGGAGAGGGGGGACGAGAGGAAATGGGGAGAGGAGGGAGGAGAGGAAAAGAGGGAGGAGAGATGGAAAGAAGAATATTAAAAACAGAAAGATAGTGAAGGAGAGAAAAAGAGCGAAGAGAGGTAGAAAACAGGGAGAGTAAATCAAGAGTTAAAAATACAGATAGTGAAGGAGAGAGAAACTAATTTAAATGAGAGAGAAAAGAGAGAGACAACATGACAAGTGAAAGAGAGATAGACAAGAGGGGAAGAGAGAAGGAAAGATGAACAACATAAGTAGAGAGAGAAGGAGATATATACAACACAGAGAGTAAAGTAGAGATAGACAACAGAGGTAGAGAGAGAAGGAGAGATAGACAACATATGTAGAGAGAGAAGGAGAGATATACAACAGAGGTAGAGTGGAGGAGATAATAGACAACAGAGGTATAGAGAGAAGTAGAGATAGACAACAGAGGTCGAGAGTGGAGGAGAGATAGACAACAGAGGTAGAGAGAGGATAGATAGACAACAAAGGTACACATTTCACAGAGTAAATTTGACTCAAACTAAGTAAATTTGGTAGCACTTTATAATAACACCCTGTTATAATACATTTATAAGGTATTTGTAGATAATGAACTAATCATGAACAAACCATTTATATACATCCATAAATTATTATTAAATCATTTATAACTATATTTGTATACCATTTACAAAGTATTTTTATTTAAATTTTTGTATTGATCTTTTCCCCCCTCCATTTTCCTCCGATTTTTCTCCCATCCCAATGTTAGTCGTTATGCCAATTCCCAATCCCCTTCCTGGTCGCTGCGCACTTACCCCCCACAGTCGGTCTGGGAGAGTGGAGGCTATCACGTGCTTCCTCCGACACACGTCCAGCCAATCAACTGCTTCTTTTCACCTGGCAGCGCGGATTCTCATTGAGAGGGCGTAGCGTGTGGAAGGATCACACTATCCCACTCAAGTCCTATCCGCGCTTAGCAGGCGCCCCGACCGAACTGTAGGAGTTGCTGTTTACAACGACCCGGACCCACCCCGCCAGCTTCTCCCACCCTCTAATACTGCCAATTGTATTAGTGTGAACGGCCAGCCAAGCTGGTGACAACCCCGGAGCTGTGAGCTGGATTCGAACAGGCGAATCTAGCCGCTCCGGGGTTTGGTGATGAACGCAATCTCCGTTACGCCACCTGACCACCCTTTACAAAGTATTTATAACGCATTAGTGGATAATGAACTAATCATGAACAAACACTTTTATCAACTCATTATCAACATTGTTTGTACTTGATTTGTTCATCATTAAATAATGTTGTTTAATGTGTAGTAACACATTTGTAGATGCTTTGAAAAATAGATGTGAAAAAACGACTATACTGTATCTTCATTTATTTTTCATGTTCAACAAATGATTTGTTAAGACATTCATAAAACATCTATAAATCATTTGCAGATCGTGGGGGCCAATCTAAAGTGAAGCCTATTCATCATTAACAAGTGTCTAATACAGTTAATTTTTTGTTTACTTTTTCATCACATGTTACAAATATTGTAGGCAGCTTTCGGATACACCCTTCTTTGTGACATCAAACAGTGACAGAATTAGGACTAAAGATAAATGCAATTTTATTAACATATAAAATACATGTGCATGACATAGTGTAAAATGGGGGGGGGGGGCACTAGGACCCAGGAGTACCCTGGCCAGGTATTGAAGAGTATCTAGACAGGAAGTCTCACGTGAGCGAGACTTGACGTCACATGTGTTGCCGTCTGTTTGCAGAACCAAGTTATCCGTGCTGCTCCTGCCCCACGCTTTTAATAAGGTATGAGCAGGTTAAACATATTTTTTTGTTGGTAAATCTATTCCATAATTTCCGATCTACAAACAACTCTTATATGTTGTGTAGACGTTCGTGTAGATGTGGTGGCCGCTAACGTTACATTTGTTCCTAATGTGTGCTCAGTGCTCAGTATGTATGTGATGACGACACGACACACAAGAGTAATAATTATTTGTATTTTCAAGCTGTATCGGCGCCTATACAGTCTACACAACATATACGAGTTGTTTGTAGGTCGGAAATGATGGAATAGATTTACCAACAAAAAAAGGTGTTTAACCTGCTCATACCTTATTAAAAGCGTGGGGCAGGAGCAGCACGGATAACTTGGTTCTGAAAACAGACGGCAACACACGTGACGTCAAGTCTCGCTCGCGTGAGACTTCCTCTCTAGATACTCTACCTGGCCAGGGTACTCCTGGGTCCTAGTGCCCCCATGTTACACTATATATCATGCACATGTATTTTATATGTTAATAAAATTGCATTTATCTTTAGTCCTAATTCTGTCACTGTTTGATGTCACAAAGAAGGGTGTATCCGAAAGCTGCCTACAACATTTGTAACACGTGATGAAAAAATAAACAAATAATTAACTGTATTAGACACTTGTTAATGATGAATAGGCTTCACTTTAGATTGGCCCCCACGATAGCATCTGCAAATGATTTATAGATGTTTTATGAATGTCTTAACAAATCATTTGTTGAACATGAAAAATAAATGGAGATACAGTATAGTCGTTTTTTCATATTTATTTTTCAAAGCATCTACAAATGTGTTACTACACATTAAACAACATTATTTAATGATGAACAAATCAAGTACAAACAATGTTGATAATGAGTTATAAATAATGTAGAACTAATCTGTAAATGTTATACAAATATAGTTATAAATGATTTAATAATCATTTATGAATGTATATAAATGGTTTGTTCATGATTAGTTCATTATCCACTAATGCGTTATAAATGTATTATAACAGGGTGTTATTATAAAGTGCTACCGTAAATTTTACTCAAACTGAGTAACTCAGTTTGAGTAAAATTTACTCTGTGAAATGTACTGTGTAGATAGAGAATGCGATATAGAGAACATGTAGAGAGAGATAGACAACAGATGTAGAGAGAGAAGGAGAGATAGACAACAGAGGTAGAGAGAAGGATAGATAGACAACAGAGGTATAGAGAGAAGTAGAGATAGACAACATAGGTATAGAGAGAAGCAGAGATAGACAACAGAGGTAGAGAGAGAAGGAGAGATAGACAACAGAGGTAGAGAGAGAAGGAGAGATAGACAACAGAGGTAGAGAGAGAAGGAGAGATAGACAACAGAGGTAGAGAGAGAAGGAGAGATAGACAACAGAGGTAGAGAGAGAAGGAGAGATAGACAACAGGTAGAGAGAGAAGGAGAGATAGACAACAGATGTAGAGAGAGAAGGAGAGATAGACAACAGAGGTAGAGAGAGAAGGAGAGATAGACAACATAGGTAGAGAGAGAAGTAGAGATAGACAACAGAGGTAGAGAGAGAAGGATAGATAGACACCAGAGGTAGAGAGAGAAGGAGAGATAGACAACCGAGGTAGAGAGAGAAGGAGAGATAGACAACAGATAGAGAGAGAAGGAGAGATAGACAACAGATGTAGAGAGAGAAGGATAGATAGACAACAGAGGTAGAGAGAGAAGGAGAGATAGACAACAGAGGTAGAGAGAGAAGGAGAGATAGACAACAGAGGTAGAGAGAGAAGGAGAGATAGACAACAGGTAGAGAGAGAAGGAGAGATATACAACAGATGTAGAGAGAGAAGGAGAGATAGACAACAGAGGTAGAGAGAGAAGGAGAGATAGACAACAGATGTAGAGAGAGAAGGAGAGATAGACAACAGGTAGAGAGAGAAGGAGAGATATACAACAGAGGTAGGGAGAGCAGGAGAGATAGACAACAGGTAGAGATAGAAGGAGAGATAGACAACAGGTAGAGATAGAAGGAGAGATAGACAACAGATGCAGAGAGAGAAGGAGAGATAGACAACAGGTAGATAGAGAAAGAGAGATAGACAACAGAGGTAGAGAGAGAAGGAGAGATAGACAACAGAGGTAGAGAGAGAAGAAGATATAGACAACAGGTAGATAGAGAAAGAGAGATAGACAACAGAGGTAGAGAGAGAAGGATATATAGACAACAGAGGTAGAG